>NC_041387.1:120199040-120239973 GCF_002162155.2 Triticum dicoccoides | reverse complement strand
GGCGGCGAGGCGGAGTCCCGGCCGGACTCCTTGTCCGAGGCGGCAGCGGCAGCTCGGTCTCCGGGTGGGAGACGGCGCGCGGGCGAGTGGGCCGGCTCGGGTGGGCTTCGGCCCAGTCGGCGCTACACTTTTTTAAAAATAATTCCGCCGAACCAAAAATAAATCCTAGAAAATAAAATAAAAACCTAAAATGCCAAAACAAAATTTCACCGTTTAAATACAATATTTAGAACGAGATGAACATTTTCTTGGTCCTAAAATGTAATTTTGAAAAACATGCATTTTTTCTAATGCAAATAAAATCGCAATAACATCCGAATAAAATCAAATATTTGATTTTAATATCTTTCCTCCAATATTTCAATTGTTTTGGAGAAGTCATATTATCTCTTCTCATATATTTTAATATGATATAGTTTTCTAAGAGAAAAATAATTAAAACCAAAAATCCTCGTTTCAATATTTGATAAAAATCAAATATGAAACCCGGGAAATCCCCAACTCTCTCTGAGGGTCCTTGAGTTGCTTAGGATTTCGAGGATCGTGAAACGAAATGCAATAAAATATGATATGCATGAATGATCTATGTATAACATTCCAAATTGAAAATTTGGGATGTTACAAACCTATCCCCCTTAAGATTAATCTCGCCCTCGAGATTCGGGTTGGCTAGAAAATAGGTGTGGTGGTCTTTGCAGAGATCATCCTCTCGTTCCCAGGTGGCTTCATCCTTGGTATGGTGACTCCACTAAACTTTGCAAAACTTGATAACCTTGCTACGGGTGACTCGGCTGGCAAACTCAAGAATCCTGACTGGCTTCTCCTCATAAGTCAAATCACTGTCCAACTGAATCGCCTCTAAAGGTACTGTATCTCTTAACGGTATATCGGCCATCTCAGCATGGCACTTCTTCAGCTGTGAAACATGAAACACATCATGAACTCCTGACAATCCTTCAGGTAACTCCAACTTGTAGGCAACTTCTCCCATACGTTCCAAAACACGATACAGTCCTACAAATCTCGGGGCTAACTTTCCCTTAACTCCGAAACGTTTCACTCCTTGCAAGGGTGATGTCACATCCCTAGTTCTGGCCTGACCTATGCTTGCTTCCATCTGTGCATCATGTTTAAATTTTTGAAACTTGAACTGAGGAAATTTGGAAGCCTCAAAACCCTAAATAAAAGAAGGGCAAAAACCCTGAAATCTCATTCATTGTTCCAAAATGCTCTTCTTAGATGTTTAATATTTTTGGCAAGGGTTTTGATCCAAACCAAAAATGATGAACATTTTAAAAGGATTTATTTTTGGGACTTTGAATTTAAATCATTAGCTATTTGAATTTGAATTATATTCATATAACTAGAATATAATTTCAAATACCCCTGAAATATTTTATGAGCTTTTGGAAAAGTCCATCTAGCAAAATAAAAATATTCAGAGGAGCTTTTGGCATTGTTTGAATTATTTTAAATTCAAAACAGTGGCAAAAGATTAAATAAAAATAAAACAGAACAGAAATATAAAAAAAAAGAGAGAAGCCCAGCCACTTACCTGACGCCCACTTACCTGGCCCAGCTCCTCCAGCGGCCCAGCCCACCACCACCTCCTCCTGTCGTCTTCCCCGCGCCAGTAGGCAGCGCGCGTGGCCGACGGGCGCCGACGCTGCCTCGGCCACCTCCTGCTTCCCCGGCCACCTCCTGCTTCCACAGCAACGCCACGGCCTTCTAGCATCGCCACGCAGGCCCCTGGTGCCTCTCGCTCACTCCCTCGAGCTCATCCCTCTCCTCTGCTTCCTCTCTCTCACTCGCCCGAACGCAGCCATCGCCGCCGACGAGCTCCCTCGCGGCCACCGCCACCCCCTCTCCTCTCCGACGCGCTCCCGAGCTCCACTGTTCCGCCCTCGTCCTCCTCGTCGTCTCACGCGACCAGAAGGGCCCCGAGCAGCCGCCATCGTCATAGTCTTCAAGCTTCGGCCCCGGCGCCCTTCTCCGTCGATTCGGCCACTCCGACGCGCCCCGTAGCCCACTAACCATCCCTGCAGCTCCGCGGTGAGCCTTTGACCCGATTCCCCCTTTCCTCGTCGTCCTTCGCGAGCTCTAGCCCCGATCCCCAACCATGACCGAAGCATCTCGCCGCCGGCCATGGCGTGGCCGTGGCCACAGCCACCGCAGCTCGCTCCCGAGCCCACCAGCGTGCTCACCGCAACCTTAGGAACCCAAAGCACCTAACCACTCGTCCTCCCGTGCACCGCAGCGCCGGTCCCGCGAACCCCCGAGCTCTGGCCGCCGCCTCGGGCTCCACTCCGGCGAACCCCGGCCACCCCCGCACCTCCCGTTGGTCCCCCTAGACGCGCACGGGCACGGGCTACCTCCTGGTGCCCTTGGCGCGTCGATCCGTCGTCTTTGGCGCAACTCCGGCGAGCCACCGCCGCGTCTGGTCGTTGCCGGCGGCTAGACGCCGGTGGATTAGCCCCGGTTGACCAGGGATTTGACCCCCCTGGGTCACTGACGTGTGGGCCCGTCCCTTGCTAACTTTTGGTTAAGTTAATAACTAATTTTAATTAAGCCACTGACTCACTGACATGCGGGCCCCGCCCGGCTAACCAAGTTAGTTAGGGTTAATTTTAATTAGGTTAGTTAGTCCAGACACTGACACGCAGGGCCCACAGGTCAGTTTGACCCAGACCAGCCCTTGTTGACTCTGCTGAGGTCAGCATGAGGTCATGCTGACGCAATAATTCCTTTCTGGAATTTAAATAAATCTTAAATGATTTATTATTTTCAAAAAATGTCCAAAACTTCTAAAATTCATAGAAATTCAACCGTAACTCCAAATCAAATAATTTATATATGAAAAATTATCAGAAAAATTCAAGGAATCCATATGTACAATTTTCATGCATGTTTGAACAATGTTGGTCCTCTGTTTTGGACAAAACAAATAAAGGGCATTTAAATAATCATATATGGAGTTGGAATTTGAATCATGTATTCAAACCAACTTCATAGCTAGGTGCATTGGCCCAAAACACATTCATATTGCCATGTCATAGCATGCATCATATTGTGCATTGCATTGATCGTGTTTCTTCTGTGTTTGCCGGTGTTGTTTCCCCCTCGGTAGACGTTGTACCGATGATGTGATCGTTGACACTAATGAAGACTCAATGCTATCTTCAGAAGTGCCAGGCAAGCAAAACTCCCTTGTTCATTCCGATACAATCCCACTCTCTTGCTCCTGCTCTCTTTTACTGCATTAGGACAACAACGACATATTTGTTACTTGCTGCGGTAGCTGAACCCCTTTATCCTCTGCATGACCTGTCATTGCCACAGTAAATAGATGAAACCCACTAGCATGAGTAGGAGTTGTTTGAGCCCTGTTGTGCCTACTCATTCATGTTTGTTTGTCATGCCTGCTACTGCTTAGAGTTGAGTCAGGTCTGATTCATCGGGGATGAATCAGAGGTGTGTGAACATGTCCTACTATGTGTGAGCTAAGTGTGTGAACACGATTTGGTAAAAGGTATCGGTGAGAGGCCATGTAGGAGTACATGGTGGGTTGTCTCATTGAAGCCGTCCTAAGGAACTGAGTTCTGTGTTTGTGATCCATGATTCAGCTACTACCATACATTGGGCCCTGAAATATGACCCCGCTCGACTTCTTATTCACCCTTGTCCTCTGTCCAGGAGTTGCAAGTAGTTTCTGGTGCTTGTAGTATGCTGGAGGCCGTGGACAGCGCTGACCGTAGGGGTGGGCTGTGATGCGGTAGGCACGTGGCCGGGTATACCGGGCACCCGTTTGGTGTCACGGAACCCTGTTCACATCGTTTGGGCCTGTGAGCGAAACTCCGGCCGGATCTCCTCATGGATGGAACCCAAATAGGCGATAAACCTGGAGTAGAGACTTGAGTGTTTAGGTAGGTCGTGGTCTACACCCACGTCGGCTTTCGCTTGAAGTCTGCCGAGCACATGTCGTGTGCAGACGCTAAGTGGTGGAAACATGTATGAAGAAGTACACCCCTGCAGGGTTAACATCATCTATTCGAATAGCCGTGTCCGCGGTAAAGGACTTCTGGGTTGCTTATATCAGTTCATAGACAAGTGAAAGTGGATACTCTAAAATACGCAAGATAAGCGTGAGTGCTATGGTTGGCGTTCTCGCAGGGAGACGGGAGCGGATCCATAGTGGTGTACTGATATGGTGAATATGTGGACTGATGTGCGCCACCTCAAAAGAGTTACTTGCAGTCGTAGTTCAGGTTAGCCACCGAGTCAAAGCTGGCTTGCTGCAGTTAAACTCCACCACCCCCTTTGTTGATAATGATGCATATGTAGATAGATCTGATGTAAGTCTTGCTGGGTACATTTGTACTCATGTTGCTTAATTTATGTTTTGCAGAGAGACTTCAGTCTCACTAGTAGTTCCACGTGGCCTTCGACATTTAGCTTGTTACCTCAGCTACGATCTTGTGCCCTCGGCAGGATCTGGTAGATAGTCAGGCTTCTCAGCCTTTTTCATTTATAGTTGTCTGTACTCAGACATGTTAAGCTTCCGCATGTTCTTTGACTTGTATGCTCTGATTGTTGGGTCATGAGACCCATGTTTGTAATATCTCGCTCCTCGGAGCCTATTGAATAAACTACTTGAGTCGTAGAGTCATTTTGTGATGCCATGTTATATTGCACATATCGAGCATATTGTGTGTATGTTATTGAAATGCTTGGTATGTGTGGGATCTGACTATCTAGTTGTTTATCTTTAGTAGCCTCTCTTACCGGGAAATGTCTCCTAGTGTTTCCACCGAGCCATGGTAGCTTGCTACTGCTCCGGAACACTTAGGCTGGCCGGCATGTGTCCTTCTTCGTTCCTGTGTCTGTCCCTTCGGGGAAATGTCACGCGATGAATACCGGAGTCCTGTTAGCCCGCTATAGCCCGGTTCACCGGAGTCCTGCTAGCCCAGTGCTACAGCCTAGATTCACTCAGTGATGACCGACACGTTCGATGTTGGGTCATGGATGCCTGTCCCTGTAAGTTTGTGCCACTTTGGGTTTACGACTAGCCATGTCAGCCCGGGCTCCTTATCATATGGATGCTAGCGACACTATCATATACATGTGCCAAAAGACGCAAACGGTCCCGGGCAAAGGTAAGGCGACACCCGTGGGAGTACCGTGCGTGAGGCCGCAAAGTGATATGAGGTGTTACATGCTAGATCGATGTGGCATTGAGTCGGGGTCCTGACAGCGTTGGTATCAGAGCTTGACTGCCTGTAGGATTACCAAGCCAAACTGGTCGAAGTTGAGTCTAGAAACTCTTTAGTTATGTAAGGGAATTGATTGTGGGATGGAACGTAAGGCTCTTTTTACTCCTTTACCTCATGCCCTTCTGATCTGAGTCATCTTATCTTTCCTACGGGGTTAAGAACTAGGCTTTCTCTTCTTTCTATCAGGATCACGTGTTATTAATCCGTAGACTTATAGATTGTTGGATTTAAGTCTCAGTTCAGTTCCTACTATTTCTGTATGTTAACTGTTGATCTCCAAACCTTGATATTGTGCTTCTGAGTGGTTATGCCACCCTTTTGTGAATGTCTCAAATCTTTTCTGAGCATTTACAGCCGTTATGCTGTCCAAGTCATCCAAGGTTTCTAAATATTCAGATGCGTTTGCAAAATCCTTTCCCTCTGGTTTCGATGTTCCTTTATGCCAGCTCAATCACACTAATTGTTGAGTTGAGGTATTCTATTGCCTTGACATTTATGTTGGAGTTATTATTATGACCCTAGGTGTCTCAGGGGATTATCTAGTGGTCTAGCCATGATTTGTGTCCTAGTGTGATGATTCTGGCCTTTATTCTCGAAAGCATTCCGTGATGCTACTTAGTAGTAGGTATTCTACTCCTTGGGTTTTGAACCCGAGATTCACCCTACTTACTTCATGTTGATAGTAATTGCTAGCCCCCTTAGGTTATTAGTAACCTTGCGATAGTCCTTGAAGTCCGTGGTATCTTCTTCTTCCAAATACCATGAACTACTTATGACAGAAGTTCCTCGTTGAACTGAAATATCACAACAGGATTATTCTTGATGAGTTCTCCATTATATATTGTGGCTCTGCCAGTTCTACCTTTCTGCATGGGTTATCCGGAAGAAATATGTTGAACTTCGTTCGACATGCTAAACCATGCATCCACAACTCAGAAAATCGTATGTTCCTTTGAGTTGTCCCTCTTTAGTTGTCTTCTGACCCTCGTTTATCAATTGATAGTCAAGAGTATGCGTGCAATCGTTCATCGATACCTATTACTCTTGTGGTCCGTCAAGCCATTCTATTCCGGAATGACTAGGAGAAACAAACTCTAGTACCTCATCCATATCTAGGATTGGGTCAAAACAATTGTACTCCGCAGATCAAAATGCCAATCCAGCTTTTGCTCTGTTCTACCTTGGAGTATTACCATCTTTATATCAAGAATGTCATGGGAATTGCACACCATCCTATGAACTCTTGGTACAGTGATACTTCTTGCCATCATTGTTCATTCCTCGGTTCCTGTGTTATTGTAACCGGAATGCCGACTAGTGAATCGTGGTGTGTGAAATCAATACTGCTAGCAACTCTGTTGCTTGGTAGTTAAATGGGCAATAATTTCATTCGTAGCGTGTTGGTTTTTGAATCATCATTCTAAGACTGATTGTGCTACCTAGTCCTTATTTCGGTGCACCCTTCGATTGATGAGTTAGGATCTTGTCAAGTCCTCACTCATTTGATCATATCGTCTTGCCCTCAAAAGCGAGATTATTCTCGAGCTTAGTAACATACCGGTGGTTCGTGATTTTCCGAATATCTTCTCGGAAGTATTACCAGGTTGTCCCTTGACCGTTATGTTGAGCTCGTGATCAAGTTGGTTTATTCCTGTAAACCACCCCTTCTCCAAGAATCCGTGTTGGATACCCTGAGCTAGTTGGATAAGCTAAACAACAACTTGGAGAGTTGGAAGATGAAAGCTTGTCCGACTTAGTTCATGTTAAGGGATATCTTTTTGTGTGTGTGTTGGTGTGTTTTCAAGAAAGATGATATCTTCATTGGTTGATCCTCGTGGTCAATTGCTGGATCTATTATCTTATCCAATCTTTGATTCGAGTATGGGCTATCGTCAAATCAAATCAGAACCAACGATATCCGTAATGTTGTCCTACTCGTGGTTTTTTCCTCGAGCATACACCATTATATTCTTTGGTCTGACCAATGCTATCACCGTGTTCACTTAACTATGGAATTCCTTTTAAAAGGAAACCCGGATGAATTGTTGTTGAGCCCATTGACAACATCCTTATCTCCTCCATGATTTTGTTGAACATTAAGCTAGTGTTGGAAACTTGTGTAAGCATTTTCTTCATGCCCTGTTCATGAAGTATATGTTTGGATGGAAGAAGTGACTTCCTTTGATTCACGTGCATTTGATGTAAGTTGCCGCCGTGAATTCGAGAAAGTCTATTTTTGTTTTCCTCTAGAATCATCCCAAGTCAGCCATGCCCGTGCAAAGTATTCTGTGGTCTGTTAGACTGATCATCTTCGTTCCATATGAATTCTGTAGCACACCAAGCCACTGACTGATTTGTTCCAGGAGAAGGAGTTCTTTTTAAGAGCTAACCCGGGCTTAATCAAGAACTTTGATATCCTCGGTGATGGTTCCCAACCAGAACTCGGTAGTGTTTTATCATAAGACTACCATGTGGTCATGCTTGTCTGAGACAGCGTGTTCACACATGTGTAGCAGAACCAGCTCATGTTTTGGAGCTTGCTATCGTAGTTCATTTCCCGAGAATCTCGCAACGTCATTTCGTCGATTTGTGTTGCAAACTTTCATTTTTCTTCCTAGTCTCGATAAGTCTGGAATATCCTGACACCAACCAGATCTGAATCTCAGGCAGATATGATGGTTGGAACATTTCCCAAGAACTATAATATTGGTCCCTCGATAACCGGTAAAGTGGATGTCGTGGCCAACACACCAGCCGGAAGACCTATTATTGTAGTATCTTGATTGAGAAAGTTGGCCACCTCCCCATAAGGACTTCGTAGGATTTACTTCCTAGCTGTTCCTTATGGATTTTCGTGTTTCCGAAGTCCGACCTTTACTTGATGTTCTAGATACCAGACCATTTCTATGAATGGGTTACACTAGCACATCAAGGAGAACATTAGAAGCGGAGTGCTAAATGTCTCTCGGTCGATCATCCAGATTTTATTTCCTTGGCCCCGCCAAGGGTGAAATCTGAGAAAGTGTTATCTTTCTTTGTATCTGCATCATCCATCATCATTCATCATGGTAGCAAGTTGTGTTGCCAGGATCCTTGACACGGATATTGGTAAAATCTTGATGGTTATGGAAATGCTCAAGTTCTTGAGAGCACGCGCAAGTGCTAGGTTTGATCGTCGGCATTAACTGTATAGTGCTCTCAGTTTCCTCGGCAATGCTATGACCTTTTCAAACAGTGAATTCACCCTCTATTGTTGGGTTCTTCCGAGTTACCAGAATCATTCCCAGCATTTGCATTTTGTTCCCAGCTTGCACCGCCAATGTGCCATTCTACCATGGGTCCCTTCCATTTCCGGTGGTAAGCAAATTCATCCATTACGTTGTCTTCAACAAGGTAATCCACATCATCCAAGTCCGAGTATGCCATTCTACCGAACCCCTCTAAATGATCGATTATGATTTGCCTTAAGCTGGTATAAAGAGTTTCAATGATCTTTGAATCAAAGGTAATTCTTTTTGCCACTTAAGGGGATATTTCCACAAGTCACCTTCCCTAAGGTGCCCCATTATGGTATCGTGGCAACTCAACTCCTCGCTACGTTAACAATCGTTTACCACCTTCTTAGGTGTGGAATTGTTGTCTACCTAGTGAACCTTCGTCATCTGCTTCACCCCATTCCTATGGATGTGTGCTTCGTCTCTCAGCTTGAGAGATGTTGCTATGTCTCATTCCGTGGGTTAATCCTGAGTTGTTCGACCTTCGAGAAGATCGACCCTTCTAGAGTCTCCTTCTTCTCTCCATGTCATGTTGGCAGGATTTCTCAGAGCAAGACTTCAAGATAAAGATGGTGATTGAATCAACGTTCATTTGGCGTGCAACCTGGATCGTGAAGATTGTGTTAGGTTGCGTTCCCCATCGTCTTACCGTACACTTGAATCTCGGGCCGAGATTCTTGTTTAGTGGGGGTGAGTTGTCACATCCCTAGTTCTGGCCTGACCTATGCTTGCTTCCATCTGTGCATCATGTTTAAATTTTTGAAACTTGAACTGAGGAAATTTGAAAGCCTCAAAACCCTAAATAAAAGAAGGGCAAAAACCCTGAAATCTCATTCATTGTTCCAAAATGCTCTTCTTAGATGTTTAATATTTTTGGCAAGGGTTTTGATCCAAACCAAAAATGATGAACATTTTAAAAGGATTTATTTTTGGGGCTTTGAATTTAAATCATTAGCTATTTGAATTTGAATTATATTCATATAACTAGAATATAATTTCAAATACCCCTGAAATATTTTATGAGCTTTTGGAAAAGTCCATCTAGCAAAATAAAAATATTCAGAGGAGCTTTTGGCATTGTTTGAATTATTTTAAATTCAAAACAGTGGCAAAAGATTAAATAAAAATAAAACAGAACAGAAATATATATAAAAAAGAGAAGCCCAGCCACTTACCTGACGCCCACTTACCTGGCCCAGCTCCTCCAGCGGCCCAGCCCACCACCACCTCCTCCTGTCGTCTTCCCCGCGCCAGTAGGAAGCGCGCGTGGCCGACGGGCGCCGACGCTGCCTCGGCCACCTCCTGCTTCCCCGGCCACCTCCTGCTTCCACCGCAACGCCACGGCCTTCTAGCATCGCCACGCAGCCCCCTGGTCCCTCTTGCTCACTCCCTCGAGCTCATCCCTCTCCTCTACTTCCTCTCTCTCACTCGCCCGAACGCAGCCGTCGCCGCCGACGAGCTCCCTCGCGGCCACCGCCACCCCCTCTCCTCTCCGACGCGCTCCCGAGCTCCGCTGTTCCGCCGTCGTCCTCCTCATCGTCTCACGCGACCAGAAGGGCCCCGAGCAGCCGCCATCGTCATCGTCTTCAAGCTTCAGCCCCGGCGCCCTTCTCTGTCGATTCGGCCACTCCGGCGCGCCCCCGAGCCCACTAACCATCCCTGCAGCTCCGCGGTGAGCCTTTGACCCGATTCCCCCTTTTCTCGTCGTCCTTCACGAGCTCTAGCCCCGATCCCCAACCATGACCGAAGCATCTCACCGCCGGCCATGGCGTGGCCGTGGCCACAGCCATCGCAGCTCGCTCCCGAGCCCACCAGCGTGCTCATCGCAACCTTAGGAACCCAAAGCACCTAACCACTCGTCCTCCCGTGCACCGCAGCGCCGGTCCCGCGAACCCCCGAGCTCCGGCCGCCGCCTCGGGCTCCACTCCGGCGAACCCCGGCCACCCCCACACCTCCGTCCCCCTAGATGCGCACGGGCACGGGCTACCTCCTGGTGCCCTTGGCGCATCGATCCGTCGTCTCTGGCGCAACTCCGGCGAGCCACCGCTGCGTCTGGTCGTTGCCGGCGGCTAGACGCCGGTGGATTAGCCCCGGTTGACCAGGGATTTGACCCCCCTGGGTCACTGACGTGTGGGCCCGTCCCCTGCTAACTTTTGGTTAAGTTAATAACTAATTTTAATTAAGCCACTGACTCACTGACATGCGGGCCCCGCCCGGCTAACCAAGTTAGTTAGGGTTAATTTTAATTAGGTTAGTTAGTCCAGACACTGACACGCAGGGCCCACAGGTCAGTTTGACCCGGACCAGCCCCTGTTGACTCTGCTGAGGTCAGCATGAGGTCATGCTGACGCAATAATTCCTTTCTGGAATTTAAATAAATCTTAAATGATTTATTATTTTTAGAAAATGTCCAAAACTTCTAAAATTCATAGAAATTCAACCGTAACTCCAAATGAAATAATTTATATATGAAAAATTATCAGAAAAATTCAAGGAATCCATCTGTACTATTTTCATGCATGTTTGAACAATGTTTGTCCTCTGTTTTGGACAAAACAAATAAAGGGCATTTAAATAATCATATATGGAGTTGGAATTTGAATCATGTATTCAAACCAACTTCATTTAAATCATAGCTAGGTGCATTAGCCCAAAACACATTCATATTGCCATGTCATAGCATGCATCATATTGTGCATTGCATTGATCGTGTTTCTTCTGTGTTTGCCGGTGTTGTTTCCCCCTCGGTAGACGTTGTACCGATGATGTGATCGTTGACACTAATGAAGACTCAATGCTATCTTCAGAAGTGCCAGGCAAGCAAAACTCCCTTGTTCATTCCGATACAATCCCACTCTCTCGCTCCTGCTCTCTTTTACTGCATTAGGACAACAACGACATATTTGTTACTTGCTGCGGTAGCTGAACCCCTTTATCCTCTGCATGACCTGCCATTGCCACAGTAAATAGATGAAACCCACTAGCATGAGTAGGAGTTGTTTGAGCCCTGTTGTGCCTACTCATTCATGTTTGTTTGTCATGCCTGCTACTGCTTAGAGTTGAGTCAGGTCTGATTCATCGGGGATGAATCAGAGGTGTGTGAACATGTCCTACTATGTGTGAGCTAAGTGTGTGAACACGATTTGGTAAAAGGTATCGGTGAGAGGCCATGTAGGAGTACATGGTGGGTTGTCTCATTGAAGTCGTCCTTAGGAACTGAGTTCTGTGTTTGTGATCCATGATTCAGCTACTACCATACATTGGGCCCTGAAATATGACCCCGCTCGACTTCTTATTCACCCTTGTCCTCTGTCCAGGAGTTGCAAGTAGTTTCTGGTGCTTGTAGTATGCTGGAGGCCGTGGACAGCGCTGACCGTAGGGGTGGGCTGTGATGCGGTAGGCATGTGGCCGGGTATACCGGGCGCCCGTTTGGTGTCACGGAACCCTATTCACATCGTTTGGGGCTGTGAGTGAAACTCCGGCCGGATCTCCTCATGGATGGAACCCGAATAGGCGATAAACCTGGACTAGAGACTTGAGTGTTTAGGTAGGTCGTGGTCTACACCCACGTCGGCTTTCGCTTGAAGTCTGCTGAGCACATGTCGTGTGCAGACGCTAAGTGGTGGAAACATGTATGAAGAAGTACACCCCTGCAGGGTTAACATCATCTATTCGAATAGCCGTGTCCGCGGTAAAGGACTTCTGGGTTGCTTATATCAGTTCATAGACAAGTGAAAGTGGATACTCTAAAATACACAAGATAAGCGTGAGTTCTATGGTTGGCGTTCTCGCAGGGAGACGGGAGCGGATCCATAGTGGTGTATTGATATGGTGAATATGTGGACTCGTGTGCGCCACCTCAAAAGAGTTACTTGCAGTCGTAGTCCAGGTTAGCCACCGAGTCAAAGCTGGCTTGCTGCAGTTAAACTCCACCACCCCCTTTGTTGATAATGATGCATATGTAGATAGATCTGATGTAAGTCTTGCTGGGTACATTTGTACTCACGTTGCTTAATCTATGTTTTGCAGAGAGACTTCAGTCTCACTAGTAGTTCCACGTGGCCTTCGACTTTAGCTTGTTACCTCAGCTACGATCTTGTGCCCTCGGCAGGATCTGGTAGATAGTCAGGCTTCTCAGCCTTTTTCATTTATAGTTGTCTGTACTCAGACATGTTAAGCTTCCGCATGTGCTTTGACTTGTATGCTCTGATTGTTGGGTCATGAGACCCATGTTTGTAATATCTCGCTCCTCGGAGCCTATTGAATAAACTACTTGAGTCGTAGAGTCATTTTGTGATGCCATGTTGTATTGCACATATCGAGCATATTGTGTGTATGTTATTGAAATGCTTGGTATGTGTGGGATCTGACTATCTAGTTGTTTATCTTTAGTAGCCTCTCTTACCGGGAAATGTCTCCTAGTGTTTACACCGAGCCATGGTAGCTTGCTACTGCTCCGGAACACTTAGGCTGGCCGGCATGTGTCCTTCTTCGTTCCTGTGTCTGTCCCTTCGGGGAAATGTCACGCGATGAATACCGGAGTCCTGTTAGCCCGCTACAGCCCGGTTCACCAGAGTCCTGCTAGCCCAGTGCTACAGCCTGGATTCACTCGCTGATGACTGACACGTTCGATGTTGGGTCATGGATGCCTGTCCCTGTAAGTTTGTGCCACTTTGGGTTTACGACTAGCCATGTCAGCCCGGGCTCCTTATCATATGGATGCTAGCGACACTATCATATACGTGTGCCAAAAGACGCAAACGGTCCCGGGCAAAGGTAAGGCGACACCCGTGGGAGTACCGTGCGTGAGGCCGCAAAGTGATATGAGGTGTTACATGCTAGATCGATGTGGCATTGAGTCGGGGTCCTGACAGGTGATTGTCGGGGAAACCAATCCACGAACACCTATGGGACCGGCGGACCGAGCCCCTTTCGGTTCGGCGAGGGGCGGAGATCGCACGAAGAGCGGATCGAGGTGAAACACACGAGCAGTTTACCCAGCTTCGAAGCTCTCCGGAGAGATAATACTCCTACTGTTGCTTGTCTGATTGTATTGAGCTCTTGCTCGGGAGCGCGGAGCGCTACAGTACACACGAGACCGAGCGTGAGTGCTTTCTGGTTTCGAACCGAACCCCCTCTACGTTGCGCATGGGCCTCCTTTTATATGCTCAAGGGGTCACCGACAGGCAGCAAAGTAGACAAGGGTAAAAATGGAAAAAGAGGGGTGGTTGGTACAGCTACCTGTACAATGTATCCTACCTAACCCTGACGGCAGGGGACAAAGAATTAAATGCCCGTCTGCGTCGCCCAAACAGTGCAAAAAGGGACCGTCAGGGACGCCACCGCTCGCCACGATGGCGATCTTGTCAGCATCGCATGACACCGCGCACCGCTGGCTGCACAGCCTCTCGCCACGTGCGCCTGGAAAGGCCCCCAGGGCGACACGTTGGTGGATGTGCTGGAGCATGGGTACAGAGTGGTTGCCTGCCGCGGCAAGTGCCTTGCCGCGGTCGTTGTCTTGCCGCGCCCGGAGGCTTATCGCTCACCGGGCCTTGCCGGGATGCGTGGCGCGTCGCGGAAAGTTCCTTGTGATGCCTTGGTTGGCCTTCCCGGCAAGCTCCTCTTGCCGGGGCCTTGTCTCCTTGAATTGAATACTTTGTTCTTGAATGGCTCCAAAGGAACCACGGAGGACCTTGGCGGCCACCCGGCAAGCCTTGCCGCGGGGCGCTGCAACTGTCCGTGCACAAGTTCGGGATACTAGGGTACCCCTACTCTAGTACACCGATAGGAGCCCCCGGGCCTGGGCCACACACGGTGCCGAGCGCTGTTGGGCCAGGCCCAAAACAGGGCACGGGCACGCGCGGCCTGGGTTACGCCGTATCTTACTCCGCATCCACGGCGCCCTCCCCCAACGGCACGCGTCGAATGCGGCATCGTGGGAGAGATCGTGGGTGGTTTCTTTATTCGGAAGGACGAAACGTCCGCCCCCTCCCTCTTTATAAGCAGGGGAAACAGGCGCAGTTCGCCCATCTCGCCGGTTGCTACTCCAACTTCACAAATCTCCGCCGCTCCCCCCTTCTTCCTGAAGCGGAAAGAGAGCAGCGCTCCGCCCCACATTGCCACCAGCACCACCAACATCGTCGATCTCCCCCACCACCTCCGCCATGGCTCCGAAAGCCGACAAGGGGAAGGGCGTGAAATCTATCGAGGCGCAGCGGCTTGCGGCGTTGCTAAAGGAGCGGGCCATCTTCCCCCCTCAGCTTGCCGTGAAGGAGCTGAGGGAGTACTACTACCTTTTCTGGTCGACGGAGACGCGAGCGCATCCGTGCACGAGGGTACTTTCGGCCGCCACTTCGGCACTAGCTCCAAACGGGTACCCCTTCTTCGCACTGTTCTTCTACTGCGGGCTCTGCCTGCCCTTCTCTGAATTCTTCCGTGACATCATGAACACCTACGGGTTCCGCCTCCTTGACTTCACCCCCAACGCCGTTCTGACCATGGCAGTTTTCGCACATCTTTGCGAAAACTTTGTCGGAGTCCATCCAAACGTAGCCCTTTTCCGCCACTTCTTTATGCCCCGGGTTGAGAGAGGGGAGCCTCTTGCCGGTGGGATCGCTTGGATCTCGAGAGTCGGCAAGAAGGAAGCTTATCTAGAGGGAGAGTTCCGCAGCAAGTGGGAGGAATGGAGAGCAGAGTGGTGCTGGATTGTCGAGGAGAACCCACAGCCATTTACTACCTTGCGCCAAGCCCCAATAGTGCGTGGTAACGATTGGAGCAACGTGGCCCCGGAAGACGACAGGCTGAAGATTGCCGTCACCCGGATCCTTCGCCTCAGGCTTGCCGGGCTCACCGTAGGCGCCGTTGGCGCAGATTTTCTTCGTTGCCGCATCGCCCCCCTGCAGGAGAGGGGGAGACCTGCCTGGGAGTTCCAGAACTCGGCGGATATCATGAGGCTGCGCCCTGGCCTCAACTTCAACTTCACCGTCTTGGAGCTGGATGCGATGCTCCTAGAGCTGTTCAAGCGCGATCCTCAACATCCATTCATGTTGCCGAGGAGTGTCGTTCCGTTGTGCAACAACTCTTCGCTCGACCGCATCCGCGCAATGATGCTGCTGTGCGACACGCACGGAATCGTCCCGACTTGGCAAGAGCCTGCAGACGACGTCGTGCGGGATTTCTTTGATGGCTTGGTAGAAGTGGCGGTCCGCGCTGACGAGCAGAAGAGCCTCACCCGCGACACCACCGATGATGAGATGCAGCGCATTGCCACCAGGCTGGAAGAAGCGGCAGCAGCCGCTGCCGCGGGTGAGTTTGGGTTCACCGTGGAGGAGGCAGAGGTAGCAGAGGCGGCAAGCCTTGCCGAGCGCGAGGAGTTCGCCGGCGAGGAAGAGCTTGCCGGGCCTGAAGCTGAGCCCAGCGAGCCCGGCGAGGGAGAGCTTGTCGGACCCGAGCCTTCGGACAGCTTTCTGCAAGCGGAGCCCCCAGCTCCACCAAGAAGGCGTCTCCGCAAGGCCGGGGAGGTAGCGGGGCGGCAAACGAGCCAACAACCGCCGAGCCACGCGACACGCTCTACTGCGGCAAGCACCGTTGCCGCGGGAGCGCCTCACGCCGCTGTGGCAACTGGAGCGGGGTCTTCCCGGTCCACCGCTACCGACCCTGCCAAGCGGGCAAGGGAACCTACTCCTCCGCCTCATCGCACCGGAGGCGAGCCAGACTTCGATCTCTCCGCGCTGAGCTCCGACGAGGAAGAAGAAGAGTAAGATTCTATGCAGTTCTTATAGTTCTTCAATTTTTGTTGTTTTGTCTTGTGTCTGATTTGCTTTACTCTGAACTCGTTCCTTTTCAGGACTCTGGCCCAGAGAGCGGCGAAGAGAGCCAAGGCCCCGGTGATTGTCATCGAGGACGACCCCACCGCGATGGCAGAGGACATGTCCGAGACCACCTTGTCGGACCCGGCAACCATTCCTCAAAGCAGCCCTCAGCGCAGCCCCCAGCGTAAGTATATAGTTTTATTTCCTGCTGTCAGGCGCGCTTGGTTGCTCTTTCTTTGCTGATATCTGATTGTTGGTTCGTGTAGGAGCAGAGCAGCCTCACCAGGAGTGCCCGAAAGCTGCTCCCGAAGTGCTTCTGCTTCGACTACACCGCCAAGGGAGGCTTCCCCGGCAAGGGAGCGTTCTCCGGCAAGGGAGAATTCTCCGGCAAGAGACAGCTCCCCGGCAAGGGACAGTTCTCCGGCAAGGGACAGCACCAGTGATCCTCCGGTGGTTGAGACCACGACTGCAGATCCCAGCACAGGTAACCCTTTTGCTTGAAAACTTCCCTTGGGTTCTTCTTCTTCTGATTTTATTTTTGGATAATTGCTTGATTTCTCTCCCTTTTTCCGTTCGTCAGATCCATCTGCTGCGGAGCCAATGGAAACCGAGGTCGCCGGCAAGGAGAACGCGCGCAGCAACGCCGACGACGCCGTTGCCACCGAAGGAGAGGCCGGCGCTGATGATCCCGCCGGCGAAGAGGCCGCCAAAGCTGCCGCCGCAGAAGCTGGCGAGGGATCCGGCGATCGCACTGACGGCCCAGAGGCCGCAGGAGCGCCAGGCGCTGCGCCGACCGCCGATCCCTCCGCCGATGCTGCAGCACCAGGCTCCGAAGAGCCCCAGCCCGGCGCCTACTTGAAGGTCGGCGACGGCATCTTCATCAAGCTCCCCTGGGCGTCAAGCTCTAGGGCGCCGGTCGAAGGAGAAATTTTAGATGGAGAGGTGCTCGCCTCCGCTGGGTTGACGTTGGTCGACGCGCCAAGCAGCAGCAGCGACGAGTCTGAGGAGGAGCGGCTGCTGCGGAAGCTGTTGTCGCTCTACCGCGCCCGACAAGCCAAGCTGGCATCCCGAGAAGCACTCGTCGCGAAGGCGGGAGTGGATATCGAGAAGCGCGCGGAGGAGCTCCGGGGCCTCAGGCAGGAAGCCCTCCGGTCCCTGGCGGAGGAGCGGGAGCAACTTCTCGAGGAGCGGAAAGCCTTCTTCCTCGAGAAGGCTAAAGTTGAAGAGAAGCAACGGCTTGTCGCCGAAAATCTATTTGCGCAGGAAGGAGAGTTGGCGCAGCGCAAGGTCAACCTTGACAGCCACGAGGAGGAGCTTGCCGCGCGCGAGCAAGCAATTGGCGGGGCTCTCAAGGAAGCAAAGGATGCTGCCGCAGCTGCTGAGGCCGCCAAGAAGGAGCTGGAGACGAAGGTAGCGCAGCTGGAGGCTGATCTCAGGGTGAGCGGCGAGGAGCTTGCCGCTCTCAAGCGCGAGCGCGAGAAGGATGCTGCCGCTCATGGTGAGCTGCAGGGTCTTCTCGCTGAGAGGAGCAAGGAGCTCAGCGCCGCCAAGGATTCCAATGCAGATCTCGAGTAGAAGCTGGCTACTTTGACTCAGACGCTGGACGGTGCCAGGGAGCGGGAGGTGGCCTTGTCGGAGAAGATCAAGGCCGACGAGGCGCTGCTGGCGAGTGCTGCGGCCGCCCAGGATACTTTTAGGGAGACCGTGGAGCACTGGACCGAGGGTCTGGTGAATGTTGCCGCCGCCATCGACGGGGAGTTGGCGCAGCTGGGGATGGAGGATCTCGGGTACTCCTCCAACGAGCACCTCCAACCCAGCGCCAAGCTCAGCTTGTTCTTCAAAGGCGTGGCGACGGCCCTCCGGCGACTCCGGGAGAAGATCCCAAAGCAGCTGGCCGACGAGTCGCGCAAGATTTGTGCAGGAGTTCTTCACAAGGTGCTGGTGAAGGTGGCCTTCCGCAATCCAGGCCTCAACCTCACCAACGTCCTCAAATCCTTGCCGCCGGATGCTGATCTGGATGCGCTCAAGGCCCTTGTCGCACCCATTGTGGACAAGGTGAGCGAGATCAAGAGGGTTGAGGGCGATCGCGTAGATTAGGCCGCCCGTTTTTTTCTTTTTCTTGTCGCTGCTGGTCATGTTATAAGAACAATCTGTTAGAGCTACGACAAGCTATCTTGTAATATAACTCTATTTTGGGTAGAGGTTGCTATGTTATTTCCTTTACTTGATTCCTTCCTTTGTATGTTTTTGCCCTACGATTTTAGGGAACTTGCCGACGCAGGCACCTTAGCCGCGAGCGTTGAGTGCGGGACGTCAGCAGCCTGCTGGCGGTGCCGCTACCGACAAGAAACCTTGTCGCAACTAGTCGCAGCTCACTTAAGTTGTTGAGCGGACTCGAAACAAAGTAAGGGCGCAACTAGCTATGAGTTGGTTCCTCCGCACACAGGTTTTCCATACAAAGTACGGTCGTTCAAGGAATATAACTTAAAAATTTAAAAACTGATTGCTCAAACTATGGCAACTTAGCTTTTTTTTTGTCATTTGCTTTCCGGTAAGGCGAAACTTCCTTGAATGATGCCTGGTCCACACCATTATCTTCTCCTTCCCCCTGGCAAACTTGTGTGCGAGGGAACCTTCCTTTCCTTTTTGAGAAAAAGAAAGAAGAGAAAATAAAGATATGGTGCCTTCCGGCTCGTTATTGCTTACCGGGGGTAGGTGCTGCACAAAGTGTCAGATAACACATGCAAAGTAAAAAAAAGCATGATATTGACAATATGTGCGGAGCACGTGAGCTTTACTTATGCACGGGGTCTGCGCCCGGCTTCGTACAAAGGATTACATGCAACATCGGCAAGACTTGTACAAAAGGTGGTTGCCGGAACAGGTTCCGACAACCGCGCCTTACGGGTAAAACTTACGAAGATGCTCAATGTTCCAGGAGTTGCTCACCGGAATGCCATCTTCGGTCTCAAGGCGGACAGCGCCAGGCCTAGTGACTCGTTTCACCCGGTAAGGGCCTTCCCACTTCGGCTTCAACTTGTTGGAATTCTTGGCGGACTGAACGCGCCAAAGAACAAGGTCGCCTTCCTCGAAGCTTCTGGCATTACCTTTGCGGCTATGGTAGCGGTGCAAAGCTTGCTGGTATCGAGCAGCTCGTACAGCAGCCTGAAGATGGTCTTCCTCAAGGAGCAGCGCGTCATCTTGTCGCAACTGCTCTTGCTCAAGTTCATCATAAGCGAGCACTCGAGGTGACCCGTATACGAGTTCCGTGGGGAGAACTGCCTCTGCTCCATAGACTAGAGTGAAAGGTGTCTGACCAGTGGCTCGATTTGGCGTCGTCCTGATCGACCAAAGAACCACCGGCAGCTCCTCAATCCAGTTCTTTCCGCGCTTGCGCAGCCTGTCGAAAGTTCTGGTGTTGAGCCCACGCAACACTTCAGCATTTGCCCTCTCCGCTTGACCGTTGCTTCTCGGATGAGCAACAGAAGCGAAGCAGACCTTGGCGCCAAGATCTTGGACGTACTGCATGAAGGTGCGGCTCGTGAATTGTGTGCCCTTGTCGGTGATGATCCTGTTAGGGATCCCGAAGCGGCAAACAATCGACTTGAAGAACTTGACTGCTGACTGTGCTGTCACCTTCCTCACTGCTTCCACTTCCGGCCACTTTGTGAACTTGTCGATTGCGACGTACAAGTACTCAAAGCCCCCGACAGCTCGGGGAAAGGGGCCGAGGATGTCGAGCCCCCAGACCGAAAATGGCCAGGATAAAGGGATCGTCTGGAGAGCTTGAGCTGGCCGGTGTATCTGCTTGGAATGGAACTGGCACGCTTCACACTTGGTTACTTGTGCAGTTGCATCCTGGAGGGCTGTCGGCCAAAAGAAACCTTGCCGGAATGCTTTGCCGGCAAGTGCTCTTGCGCCAATGTGGTGACCACATATGCCTCCATGTATCTCTGCCAACAGCTCTTGTCCTTCTTCCCGGCGAATACACTTCAATTTCACGCCGTTGAGTCTTCTTCTGTACAGTGTGCTGTCGACAAACTGGTACATACTTGACTGCCGGGCTACTCTTTCCGCTTCTTCTTGCTCTTCGGGAAGTTCTCTTGTCTGAAGGAAACGGACAATCTGCTGTGCCCACGCTGGAGCTTGCGGCTCGACAACAAGGACTAAAGGCACATCTGCTGCTGTGGGAACATCCGCTTCTACGGCGAGAACCTGTGGCTCTGCCGGAGCTTGATGTTCCCCGGCAAGCTTGCCGGAGCAAAACTTGTCGGGAGCGTCTGCTTCAACGGAACAAACCCTAAGGCTTGTCGGAGCAGACTGCTCCTCAGCATCCTTGGTGTTGATTTTGGGGACCTTCTTGGCGGCGGCTTCGGGGAGCTCTGCCGGAAAATAGTCACCAGAAATCAACTTCCTCTTCTTGCTCTGTCCAGTTGATGGTGTTACGGATGGTTGAGTCAGCTTGAGCACAAAGATCCCTGGTTCCACAGGTAACTTAAGTGCAGCACACTTTGACAGGCCATCAGCAATGTCGTTCTGAGCTCTTGGAACATGTTCCATCTGTAGGCCGTCAAAGTGTTCTTCTAGCTTCCTCACTTCATCAATGTAAGCTTCCATCAACGGACTCTGATAATTCTTGTTCACTTGGCGGACGACAAGCTGCGAGTCACCCCTAACAATGAGCTTCTTGATCCCAAGGTCTGCTGCGATCCTGAGACCGGCAAGCAAGCCTTCATACTCTGTTGTATTGTTCGTTGCTTGCTCCTTGGGAAAGTGCATCTGGACTACGTACTTGAGGTGCTCTCCGGTGGGTGCGACAAGTAGCACGCCCGCACCGGCGCCTTGCAGCGAGAAGGCACCATCAAAGTACATCAGCCACTCTTTGCTTGCTTCCTTGACGGGGATGCTCGTTTCTGGAATTTCTTCATCTTGCGTTCGCGTCCACTCTTCTATGAACTCTGCCAATGCTCTGCTTTGGATTGTTGAAGCGCTTTCAAACTTGAGGCCAAAGCTTGACAGTTCCAGCGCCCACTCGACAATCCTGCCTGTTGCCTCTAGATTCTGCAGTATCCTCTTCAGCAGAAAACGAGTGACGACTGTGATCTCATGTGCTTGGAAGTAATGGCGCAGCTTTCTCGAGGCCATGAGAAGGCCGAAAAGCAATTTTTGCACACCAGAGTACCTTGATCTAGCTCCCTGCAGAAGGGAACTGACAAAGTAAATTGGGCGCTGCACCATTCTTTTCAGTATCTTGTCACGCTCCTGCGTAGATCCATCTTTGTCGAGACCAGAGCTTGCCGGTGAAGTCCCCTGCTTGTCGCTGGATGTATCTGCCGTGGTTGCTGGCTCATCATCCGCCTCCCTCTCCGCTACTAACGCAGCACTAACCACTTGATTAGTTGCCTCTATATATAGCAGCAACTTCTCTTGTGGCTTAGGTGCGACAAGTGTTGGAGTGGAGGACAGGTATCTCTTCAAGTCCTGCAGTGCAGCCTCCGCCTCCGGAGTCCATTTCATTGGACCTGCCTTCTTCAATATTTTGAAAAATGGCAGTGCGCGCTCAGCAGACCTAGAGATAAACCTGCTGAGAGCAGCTACGCAACCGGCAAGTCTTCGTACATCCTTGACGCGCTTTGGTGCTTCAATCTGCTCAATGGCCTTGATCTTGTCGGGATTGGCTTCAATTCCCCGCTGAGACACAAAGAACCCGAGAAGCTTGCCGGAAGGGACTCCAAACACGCACTTCTCGGGGTTAAGCTTGAGGTTGATCTTGCGCAGATTTGCAAAACTTTCGTCTAAATCTTGAATCAGGGTCGCCTTGTCCTTGCTCTTGACCACTATGTCATCCATGTAGGCTTCCACATTTCTGTGCATTTGCGGCTCAAAAGCGTCATGGACTACCCTTGCAAATGTTGAACGAGCATTGTTGAAACCGAAGGGCATCCGTACGAAACAGTATGTGCCACATGGGGTGATGAATGCGGTCTTCTCCTCATCCTCTTCTGCCATGAAGATCTGATGGTATCCTGAGTATGCATCAAGAAATGAAAGCAAGTCACATCCGGCTGTGGAGTCAACAATCTGGTCGATGCACGGCAAGGGAAATGGGTCTTTGGGACAAGCTTTATTGACATCGGTAAAGTCGATACAAAGCCTCCATTTCCCATTCGCCTTACGCACGACTACAGGATTGGCCAACCACGTTGGATGGAGCACTCCTCTGACAAGGCCTGCTGCTTCCAATTTCTTGATTTCTTCTGCAATGAATTCTTGGCGCTCCACTGCCTGTTTCCTGACTTTCTGCTTGACGGGCCGCGCATGAGGACAGACGACAAGATGGTGCTCGATTACTTTCCTGGGAACACCGGGGATGTCAGACGGTTGCCACGCAAACACGTCGACGTTCGCCCACAGGAAATCAACGAGCGCGCTTTCCTATTTAGGGTCGAGAGTGGCACTGATGGTGAAGGTACCACCAGTGCCGTCCTCCTTGGCGGACACTCTCTTGGTCTCTGGTGGAGCTGCCATTGTCTTCTTACACTTGCCGGTGGAGCTCGATGGTGCGTCCTCGACGGTAGCGCAGCACTCTAAAGAGGTGCGCTTGCCGGAGTGGGCATCAGAACTCTTGCCGGACTTGGTCTTCTTCTTCGCCCCGGGAGCTTCAGCGGCAAGTGACCTGTGATCTGTTGCTGCTGCTGCTTCCCGGTAGATCTTGTCGGCGCAAATAAGAGCATCCTTCTTGTCGCCAGGGACAGAGATGACACTTATCGGGCCTGGCATCTTCAGTACGTTGTATGCATAGTGAGAGGCTGCCATGAATTTGGCGAGCGCTGGACGGCCGAGTATCCCATTGTAAGGTAATGGAAAATCAGCAACGTCAAAAGTGACCCTCTCAGTCCTGAAGTTCAACTCGCTACCAAATGTTACCGGCAACATGATCTTTCCCTTCGGCCTGCTCCTTCCTGGATTGATTCCTTGGAATGTGCCGGTCTCTTCGAGCTCGCTATCAGGGATCTGGAGTTTTTGGAGTACCGCGGAGGAGATCAAGTTCAAGCCGGCCCCGCTGTCAACTAGCATCTTAGTGACCTTGAGGTTGCGGATAGTTGGTGAAACCAACATCGACAAGCACCCGACCGCAGTTATGCGATCAGGGTGGTCCTCAATATCAAAGATGATAGGCGTGCTGGACCATTTCAGAGGCTTGCGTGACTCGATGGGTGGTTCTGCCGCATTGACTTCCCGCACCCACTACTTGAGCTGGCGGTGTGAAGTATGCAGAGAAGCACCGCCGTCAACGCACATGACCTCTGTGGCTTTCTGGAACTCTTGCTCATCGGTCTCGTCATCATCCATATCTTCATCCTCGTCGTCATCTTCATCCTTGTCGCGGCCGTGGGGAGGTCTGTCTCCTTGCCGCTGCTTGGCCTTGCCGCGGCGTCCTCCTCGGCCGGGACGTTTCTTGCTTGCTCCTCCAGCACCTTCCTGGGCTTTCTCCTTGTCGCGTCGCTCGTATTCAGCCTTTTGCTGCTCGACAAGCTGCTCGACCTTCTTGCAGCTCTGGAGGTCGTGGCCCTTGGTGCGGTGGATCTTGCAGTACTACTTGTTGGTGCCGTCCTGCTTGTCGGCGACCGCCACAGCCTGGTGGTTGGTTCCCGCGGCAATCTCCTTGCCGGAGCTACTAGCTTTGGCTTTCTTGCCGGACTGCTCAACGACTAGCACCTCTTTGCCTTTCTTCTTCCTGTTGTTCCGCCGCCGGTTTTTCCTTGCCGGGCAGTCTCCTCACTATCAGATCCTCCTGCTCCTATATTCTCTCCGGGAAGTTTCCTCCCTTCCTCAGCACGTGCACACTTGTCGGCGAGGGCATATAGCTCGCTGACGTCTCTGATCTTGCACATCGCCATCTCCTCCCGCATCCTGCGGTTCCGCACGTTCTGATGGAACGCACTGATTACTGTGGCAGGGTGGACATCTGGGATGTTGTGCTGTACACGGCTGAATCTCTGAATGTACTTGCGTAGGGGTTCTCCTTCCTTCTGGGCGAGCAGATGAATATCGCTCTCTTGGCCATGAGGCTTGTGGCCGCCTGTAAAGGCGCCAACAAACTGATGGCATAGATCTGCCCAGGAGGATATGGAGTTATCCGGCAAGTGCATGAGCCAGGATCTGACATTGGGCTTGAGCACCAGCGGGAAGTAGTTGGCAAGGATCTTGTCGTCCCGTCCGCCGGCAACTTGCACCGCGATGGTGTAGATGCTGAGGAACTCCGACGGATGCAACTTGCCATCGTACTTCTCTGGCACGTCTGGCTTGAAATTCTTCGTGCTGGGCCACTGGACTTGCCGCAGCTCATAGTGAACGCAGGGCATCCTACCGCGTACGGCAAGTCTCCTGGTTCCCCTGGCGCATGCATGTCGACAGTGGGCCCCGCGCGCTGGTCTGATTGACGTCGCGCTTCTCTTCGGCGCTCGATGCGAGTACGAGCGTCTTCTTGTTGTCGTTCATGAAGAACTTGGCACTGATCGCGACGAGCTCGTGGATCTGAAGATGCGGTGGAGTCGCTGTCGAGGTTGATCCGGCGAGTCGGCGATCTTGGCCTTTGGGGTGGAGAGCACATGGTAGTTGCACCCCACCGGTTTCGTCGCCACCGGCTCGTGCTTGGCGGTCCTGCCGCGGCAGCGATGCACTCGGCTGCCGCGGAGTGTCGCCGTTGGCGAAGCCGATGAGACTCTGAATGGTGGCCCTCCATCTGTCGATCTTGTCTTCCCTTGGAGGGTAATCCAGGAGCAGTTGAGCTCGCGCAAAAGCTTCTGCTGGAGTGGTGGGTGGCAGTGGCGAACGGTGCGAGGAGCGGGATATGCTCGGACTTCTAACTATGTTAGAAGGAGCAGTATCCCGTCCAGGCGACCGTGCCTCGCTCGTGCCAGCATGTTGGCGTGCATGCTGGTCTTGAGCACCCCGAGATCCACCAGCTCGATATTGGCCCAACAAACGTATGGTACTGCGAGTACCATGACGCTGTCGGTCCTGCGCCTCCTGAGATGGGCGCGGAACATGTACGGACGCCGAGGTCTGCGCAACCTTGTCCTTGGACCTGGTAGCGCCGTGAGCTCCTTCATCGATGTCCGTTCTCCCGTCGGCGTCTGCCCCACCACTCGTTTGCTCCGGTGGCGGTGGGATCGACGTGGACGGAACAGCTACCACCGAAGTCTTCTTCTTCGGTGGCATGTCGATGAAGAAGATGAAGATCTAGCTCGTGTGCACGCCGGATCAGGTTCACACAGCCTCGACGCCCCCTACCTGGCGCGCCAAAGATGTCGGGGAAACCGATCCACGAACACCTATGGGACCGGCGGACCGAGCCCCTTTCGGTTCGGCGGGGGGCGGAGATCGCACGAAGAGAGGATCAAGGCGAAACACACGAGCAGTTTACCCAGCTTCGGAGCTCTTCGGAGAGATAATACTCCTACTGCTGCTTGTCTGATTGTATTGAGCTCTTGCTCGGGAGCGCGGAGCACTACAGTACACATGAGACCGAGCGTGAGTGCTTTCTGGTTTCGAACCGAACCCCCTCTACGTTGCGCATGGGCCTCCTTTTATATGCTCAAGGGGTCACCGACAGGCAGCAAAGTAGACAAGGGTAAAAATGGAAAAAGAGGGGTGGTTGGTACAGCTACCTGTACAGTGTATCCTACCTAACCCTGACGGCAGGGGACAAAGGCATTAAATGCCCGTCTGTGTCGCCCAAACAGTGCAAAAAGGGACCGTCAGGGACGCCACCGTTCACCACGATGGCGATCTTGTCAGCGTTGCATGCCACCGCGCACCGCTGGCTGCACAGCCTCTCGCCACGCGCGCCTGGAAAGGCCCCCAGGGCGACACGTTGGTGGATGTGCTGGAGCGTGGGTACAGAGTGGTTTCCTGCCGCGGCAAGCGCCTTGCCGCGGCCGTTGTCTTGCCGCGCCCGGAGGCTTGTCGCTCACCGGGCCTTGCCGGGACGCGTGGCGCGTCACGGCAAGTTCCTTGCGATGCCTTGGTTGGCCTTCCCGGCAAGCTCCTCTTGCCGGGGCCTTGTCTCCTTGACTTGAATACTTTGTTCTTGAATGGCTCCAAAGGAACCACGGAGGACCTTGGCGGCCACCCGGCAAGCCTTGCCGCGGGGCGCTGCAACTGTCCGTGCACAAGTTCGGGATACTAGGGTACCCCTACTCTAGTACACCGACAGTGATACTCGCAGATATGCTTTTTCTCCAATTTCGTAGGTTACCTCCTTGCGTTTCGAATCTGCATAACTCTTCTGCCTGGACTGAGCTACCTTCAGTCTATCTCGGATTGATTTAACCTTCTCTTTAGACTCCTTGATCAAGTCCGGTCCAAACAACTGTCGGTCTCCAACTTCATCCCACATCAACGGTGTTCTGCACCTTCGTCCATACAGGGCTTCGAACGGTGCCATCTTCAAACTTGCTTGGTAGCTATTGTTGTATGAGAACTCTGCATAAGGCAAATTGTCATCCCAACTAGATCCATAATCTAGCGCACAGGCCCTCAACATGTCTTCCAGAATCTAGTTGAGTCTCTCGGTCTGCCCATCCATCTGTGGGTGAAATGCTGTACTAAACTCCAATCTCGTTCCTAAAGTCTGGTGCAACTGATGCCAGAACTTTGAGGTAAATTGTGTTCCTTTATCCGATACGATGGTCCTCGGGACTCCATGCAGACATACGATCCTGGTCATATATATCTTGGCCAACTTTGCACTTGTATAAGTTGTTTTCACGGGGATAAAGTGATCTACTTTGGTCAAGCGATCAACTACTACCCATATAGAATCATATCCTGATTTGGTCCTGGGTAATCCGGTGATAAAATCCATGCCAAGTTTATCCCACTTCCATTCGGGTATCGGCATTGGCTGTAACAATCCTGCTGGCTTTTGATGCTCTGCCTTCACTCTCTGACATACATCACATACGACTACATACTCGGCAATATCCTTCTTCATACCCGTCCACCAGAAACGTTCCTTCAAATCCAAATACATCTTGGTGTTTCCGGGGTGTATTGAGTATGGTGAGTCATGAGCCTCCTGAAGTATTAACTTCCTGATCTCTGGGTTATTGGGCACATAGACACGGTCCTCAAACCATAAGGTGTCGTCCTCATCCTCACGAAAACCTTTTGCCTTTCCTTTGCTCAATCTCCCTTTTATCTCGGCAATCTCTTTGTCATCTTTCTGAGCTTATCAAATCTTTCCCAACAATGTAGACTGAACCTCCATTGTTTCAACAAAACCTCTAGGAACAATTTCCAATCGAAGTTCCCTGAGATCCTCTGCTAACTCCTTTGGTAATCCCGTACTCTCTAGGATATTAGCATAACTCTTCCGGCTCAAAGCGTCTGCTACGACATTGGCCTTGCCTGGATGATAGTGCAGCTTCATGTCATAATCCTTTATAAGCTCCAACCATCTCCTCTGCCTAAGGTTCAGCTCCTTCTGTGTGAAGATGTACTTCAAACTCTTATGATCCATGTACACATCACAACGATTTCGAATAAGGTAATGTCTCCAAGTCTTCAATGCATGCACTACGGCTGCTAACTCCAAATCATGCGTGGCATAATTCAATTCATGCGGTTTTAGTTATCGTGAGGCATACGACACAACTCTTCCGTCCTGCATAAGCACACTTCCAAGTCCTAGGTGAGAGGCGTCGCAATACACTTGGAAATCCTTGCGTATATCTGGCAATATCAGCACTGGGGCTGTAGTCAAGCGTTTCTTTAACTCCTGAAAACTTGCCTCACATTCTTCCGTCCATTTAAACCTGGTATCCTTCTTCAATAACTCCGCCATTGGCTTCACAATCTTGGAAAAGTTCTCAATGAACCTTTGATAGTATCCTGCGAGTCCAAGAAAACTGCGGATCTCGCTAACTGAAGTGGGTGCCAACCATTCAATGACTGACTGAACCTTGGTGGGGTCTACTGCTATACCTTCTCCTGATATAACATGTCCAAGGAATCCGACTTCCTTCAACCAAAACTCGCATTTGTTGAACTTGGCATACAACTGGTGTTCCCTGAGTTTCTCGAGAACTAAACGCAAATGCTCCTTGTGCTCCTCTTCATTCTTTGAGTATACCATTATATCATCAATGAACACCACAACAAACTTGTCCAAATATTCCATGAACACCTTGTTCATCATGCTCATGAAATAGGCAGGGGCGTTAGTCAGTCCAAAGGACATGACTGTATATTCATACAACCCGTGCCATGTGGTGAATGCTGTTTTTGGTATATCCTTCTCTCGAATCTTCAACTGGTGATATCCTGATCGTAGATCGATCTTTGAAAACACCTTAGCTCCTTGCAGCTGGTCGAACAAATCATTGATCATCGGTAGTGGGTATTTGTTCTTGATCGTCACCTCATTTAAGGCACGATAATCAACAACCATTCTTAGATACTTATCCTTCTTCTCAACCAAAAGTACTGGGGCTCCCCATGGTGACGAACTCCGTCGAATGTAACCTTTCTCCAACAACTCCTTAATCTGCTTCTTAATCTCCTCCAGATCATTTGCGGGCATCCAATAGGGTCTCTTTGATATTGTCCCTGTACCTGGCAATAGATCTATCAAAAACTCAATGTCTCGATCCGGTGGCATGCCTGGTAACTCCTCTGGAAAAACATCCGGGTAATCCTTCACTACAGGCACTTCCTCCTGAACAACTCCCGTGAGGGTATTCACTTGGCTCCTCCTAGGCACATGCCTAGATACATACTTAATCCTTTTTCCCTCCGGGGTGGTGAGGTAAATCGACTTACTAGAAATATGAATGCTTCCTCCATACTTTGACATCTAGTCCATACCTAATATCACATCCAATCCTTGTGACTCCAAGATTATTAGGTTGGACGAAAAACATGGCTACCTATGGTTAAGGGTATCTGGTCGCACCATCGACTAGCCATATACTCTGCTCCAGGTGAACTTACTAACAGAGGGGTCCTAAGGGTTTGGGTTGGTAGTTTAAACTTATCCACGAATCCCCTTGATATGTATGAATGCGATGCACCAGTATCAAAAAGAACAAGGGCGGTAAAAGACTTAACCAAAAACTTACCTATAACCGCGTCTGGCTGCTCTTCAACCTCCTCCACGTTAATGTGGTTCACTTGTCCTTTGTTGAAGGGATTGGGCTTCTTCCCAGCGCTTCCATTTCCATTTCCACTCTTCCCGCACTTATAGTAGGTAATGTGACTTAGATCTCTTTTGGCGGGTGTGGCTGGATTGGGGCGGTTCTGATTGTTGTTAGCTCCGTTCCCATTTCCATTCTTAGAACCATTGTGGTTATGTGAACTCCCTCCGGTGTGGTTATGACCTCCATGGTTATGAACAAGTCCTCCCAAATTCGGGGTTAGGCGAGGCTTCTGCTGAGCTCCTGAGTTATACCTCCCTTGCCCATATTTCCTCTTACGACTCTCAATTTGCTGCTGCTTCCCTTCAATCATAAGAGCTTTATCTACCAACTCCTGGTAGTTGTTGAATGTTGCTACCATCAACTGCATGCTCATCTCATCATTCAGCCCTTACATAAACTTCTTCTGCTTCGCGGCATCTGTGGCCACATCATCAGGGGCATAGCACGATAACTTGCTAAACTCATCCATGTACTGAGCCACAGTACGGTTCCCCTGGCATAAGTTGCGAAACTCCCGCTTCTTCATATTCATAGCTCCAGTTGAGACATGGGCTGTACGGAAGGCTTGCTGAAACTGGTCCCAAGTGACGTTGGCTATGGGAAAAGTGGTCGTATAATTCTCCCACCATGAGGCTGTTGCTCCATCCAATTGATGTGCGGCAAAACGCACCTTCTTAGCATCTGTGCAACCTACGGTGGTCAACTCCCTTCCAATACGGCGTAGCCAATCATCAACAACTATAGGCTCGGTGCTACTGGAAAACACCGGCGGCTGCAACCTTAGAAAGCGAGCTAAATTGTCAACTGGAGGCGGGTTGTAGTAGTTGTTGTTGTTGCCTTGGTTCTGGACTAACAATTGCATCAAGACATTCTGTTGCTGTATCAACTGAGTGAGCTCCAGCGGGAAGGCAAATCCGGTGTCACGTCTCGGAGGCATCTGGCGGGTTTAGAGGGGAGAGGATTAGAATAGAAAAGGGGTCTAGTGAGAAAGCACTACCCATATGCACATGAGATAAACACAAACATTTCGCTCAATCAATCAAGCAAGGGCATATAAGCGGTCCAGAACTATCGTAAAAGTGCTCAACTACTACTATATACATGGGGGAATACTACTAATAGGTGGTCATCTAGAAATTTTGATCGGTGGAAGACTCCATGATGTCTGCTCCAGCTTCGTCTTCAAAGTCATCATCACTAGGGTTAGAGTCGGTGTCATCGATGATGATGTAGTTCTCCGGGCAAGTGGAATCATCGTCTTCTCCTCCCGGCGCTGGATCTCCCATGAATACTCCGATCTTCTTTATCAGGTCGTCATTCTTCTCCAATAGTGTTGCAATTTCCTCCTCATATTCATCGCGTGTAGACTTGAGTTCTTCTTCCAGCTCGATGATCCTAGTCTTTGCCTTCTTCAAATCTATCATATCTGCGCACATCTGGTTCTCCTGGCATCGAATGTGCTGGTTTAACTCCTAGATGAAAGCTGCAATGGATTTGTCCTTCTTGGTGCTGATCATCTCCCATTGCTTGTCTCAGCGCCCACATATCTGATAGATAGTGTCCTTGAGATCCTTGTTGTAAACTTCTCCAATGCGTCCCATGGTAATGTGGGCTGCCATGCTCTTGCCTAAACTCCAGGTGGGTGCTTCAAAAGAAAATTCTATGGGCTTAGTGGTTGGTGAGAACGCCCGTCCTGGAACTTGTACTTGAATAATCCAGCGCTCCTCTTCTGGTAAGGTGGCGTTGTACATCTCGGTAAAGCTTGGTATTCCAATGTTCAAGTACCTAGTGACTTCCTTCAAGTGGCATCCAAAGGGTGTGTCTTGATCCGGTTGTGCAAACTTGTTCTTCAACTTCGCCATCCTAAAGAGTAGAAAATGGAGAGAAGTCAGAAATGAGTAGAGAAGAGTGACCTATGGTTTATCTTAGTGGTCATGTCCTACACTCAGCGTGTGCTATGATACCATCTTGTAGCGGCCCGACCTCAAACGGTCAAGTCTCTGTGCTTCAGTGTCATCCCTGGATTGGTAATGCTGACACACATAGTACTCGAAGGATTTATAACAGAGTAGCAATCACACACTTATTACATCGAATGTCTCAAAAGAGAACTTATTACAATAAATATGGCTTAAGGCCATCTAATATGATAACAGCGGAAGGCTTGGAAGATAAAGTGAGTCCATCAACTCCAACGCATAGCTGAGCTGCACGGCAACGACCTAACGAACCTTACTCCTCGTCTGAAGAGTCTGCAACATAATACGTTGCAGCCCGAAAACGGGTTAGCACATGGAATATGCTGGCAATGTAACACAGTAGAGCAAAAACAGAATAATGCTATCACTACATGCATATCCCTCTCGCGCACAGCACCGAGCGGAGCTCGCCGCCATCGTCGCCGTACCCATGGCCACCGGCCACCCCTAGCCTCACCGACGCCCCAGGAAGCTCCGCCGGTCCTCCCTCGACCCCCTCGCCGTGTCACGCGACCAGAAGAGCCCCGGAACGCCACCCCCGACGTTTTCCCCTCGCCGGCCGCCGAGGATCTTCTCCGTCGATTCGGCCACTCCGGCGCGCCCCCGAGCCGGCTAACCATCCCTACGGCACCGCTGTGAGCTCCTACGCCTCCCCTCCCTCTTTCCCCCTTCAATTGCGCCCTATAGCCGCCGCCCCACGAGCACCGAAGCCGCCGTCCGCCATGGCCGGTGAGCTCCGTGCTCCCGAGCTTCTCCGCCTGCGTTCGTTGCCTCCGGGTGTTCCTGGTGACCCCAGCATCCCGTAGAGCCCATCGTCCGCGCCCGCCGTGCCGTGTAACGCCGAAACCGAGCACGCCCGAGCTCCGGCCACCGCTGCCGAGCTCGAGGCCATCGTCTCCGGCCGCCCTAGCTGCTGCTGCTTGCTGAAATGGGCGCGGGTGAGCTCCAGCTCCCCGTAGCCGCTCTCCTCCGTCCATTTGGACGCCGGAGGAGCGAGCCCGCGCCCTCCGCCGCGCCTGTTGCCACCGGCGACGAGCCGCCGGCGGGTTAGGCCCTGCTGACCAGGGGTTTGACCCCCCCTGGGTCGATGACAGGTGGGGCCAGCCCCCCTGTTAATTAGTTAGTTTATTTTAATTTAATTACCCCCCTGCTGACACTGACATGTGGGCCCTAGTGTCTTAATCCTTAATTAAACTAAAATAAACCCCCCCTGACGCTGACCAGTGGGCCCGACCCCCCCTAACCTTTTAATTAAACTAAATAAACCCCTGTTAACCCCCTGTCACTGACGTGTGGGTCCCACACGTCAGGTTTGACCCGGACCAGCCCGTTGACCTGCTGACGTCACTATGACGTCAGGCTGGCGCATTAATTCAATTACTGGATTTATTAATAATCAGGAAATTCCAGAAAATTGTATAAACTTCAATAATTCATAGAAAATTAACCGTAACTCCAAATTAAATAATTTATATATGAAAAATTATCAGAAAAATTCAAGGAATCCATCTGTACCATTTTCATGCATGTTAGAACAACTTATAGCTGCTGTTTAGCACAAATCAATTAAATGGCATTTGAATAATCACATATGGAGTTTAAATTTGAATCTTGTATTCAAACCAACTTCATTTAATCTGTTGCTAGTTGCATTAGCTCAAAACACATTCAATTTGCCATGTCATGATCATGCATCATATTGTGCATTGCATTGATTGTGTTCCCTTTTGTGTTGCCGGTATTTGTCCCCTCTCGATAGACATGATACCGATGATGTGATCGTTGACACTGATGAAGACTCAATGTTATCTTCAGAAGTGCCAGGCAAACAAAACCCCCTTGTTCATTCCGATACAATCCTACTCTCTCGCTCCTGCTCTCTTTTACTGCATTAGGACAACAACGATTCATCTGTTACTTGCTGCGGTAGCTGAACCCCTTTATCCTTTGCATGACCTGTCATTCCACAGTAAATAGATGAAACCCACTAGTATGAGTAGGAATTGTTTGAGCCCTGTTGTGCCTACTCATTCATGCTTGTTTGTCATGCCTGCTACTGCTTAGAGTTGAGTCAGGTCTGATTCATCGGGGATGAATCAGAGGCGTGTGAACATGTCCTACTGTGTGTGAGCTAAGTGTGTGAACACGATTTGGTAAAGGTAGCGGTGAGAGGCCATGTAGGAGTACATGGTGGGTTGTCTCATTGCAGCCGTCCTCAGGAACTGAGTTCTGTGTTTGTGATCCATGATTCAGCTACTACCATACACTGGGCCCTGAAATATGACCCCGCTCGACTTCTTATTCACCCTAGTCCTCTGTCCAGGAGTTGCAAGTAGTTTCTGGTGTTTGTAGCTTACTGGAGGCCGTGGACAGCGCTGACCGTAGGGGTGGGCTGTGATGCGGTAGGTACGTGGCACGGTGTACCGGATGCCCGTTTGGTATCTCGGGAACCCTGTTCACATCGTTTGGGGCTGTGAGCGAAACTCCGGCCGGATCTCCTCATGGATGGAACCCGAATAGGCGATAAACCTGGACTAGAGACTTGAGTGTTTAGGTAGGTCGTGGTCTACACCCACGTCGGCTTTCGCTTGAAGTCTGCCGAGCACATGTCGTGTGCAGACGCTAAGTGGTGGAAACATGTATGAAGAAGTACACCCCTGCAGGGTTAACATCATCTATTCGAATAGCCGTGTCCGCGGAAAAGGACTTCTGGGTTGCTTATATCAGTTCATAGACAAGTGAAAGTGGATACTTTAAAATATGCAAGATAAGCGTGAGTGCTATGGATGGCGTTCTCGTAGGGAGACGGGAGCGGATCCATAGTGGTGTATTGATATGGTGAATATGTGGACTCGTGTGCGCCACCTCAAAAGAGTCGCTTGCAGTCGTAGTTTAGGATAGCCACCGAGTCAAAGCTGGCTTGCTGCAGTTAAACCCCACCATCCCTTTGTTGAAAATGATGCATATGTAGTTAGTTCTGATGTAAGTCTTGCTGGGTACATTTGTACTCACGTTTGCCTATTTTATGTTTTTGCAGAGAGACTTCAGTCTCACTAGTAGTTCCACGTGGACTTCGACGTTTAGCTTGTTACCTCAGCTACGATCTTGTGCCCTCGGCAGGATCTGATAGATAGTCAGGCTTCTCGGCCTTTTTCATTTATAGATGTCTGTACCCAGACATGATAGCTTCCGCTTGTGCTTTGACTTGTATGCTCTGATTGTTGGGTCGTGAGACCCATGTTTGTAATATCTCGCTCCTCGGAGCCTATTGATTAAAATACTTGAGTTGTAGAGTCATGTTGTGATGCCATGTTGTATTTGCACATATCAAGCATATTGTGTGTATGTTATTGAAATGCTTGGTATGTGTGGGATCTGACAACCTAGTTGTTTATCCTTGGTAGCCTCTCTTACCGGGAAATGTCTCCTAGTGTTTCCACCGAGCCATGGTAGCTTGCTACTGCTCCGGGACACTTAGGCTGGCCGGCATGTGTCCTTCTTCGTTCCTGTGTCTGTCCCTTCGGGGAAATGTCACGCGATGAATACCGGAGTCCTGTTAGCCCGCTACAGCCCGGTTCACCGGAGTCCTGCTAGTCCAGTGCTACAGCCTGGATTCACTCGCTGATGACCGACACGTTCGATGCTGGGTCATGGATGCCTGTCCCTGTAAGTCTGTGCCACTTTGGGTTTACGACTAGCCATGTCAGCCCGGGCTCCTTATCATATGGATGCTAGCGACACTGTCATATACGTGTGCCAAAAGGCGCAAACGGTCCCGGGCAAAGGTAATGCGACACCCGTGGGGATACCGTGCGTGAGGCCGCAAAGTGATATGAGGTGTTACATGCTAGATCGATGTGGCATTGAGTCGGGGTCCTGACAGCGTTGGTATCAGAGCTTGACTGCCTGTAGGATTACTAAGCCAAACTGGTCGAAGTTGAGTCTAGAAATTCTTTAGTTATATAAGGGAATTGATTGTGGGATGGAACGTAAGGCTCTTTTTACTCCTTATACCTCATGGCCTTCTGATCTGAGTCATCATCTTCTCCTCTACGGGGATTAAGAACTACGCTTTCTCTTCTTTCTATCAGGATCACATGTTACTAATCCGTAGACTTATAAGATTGTTGGATTTAAGCTTGAGTTCAGTTTCTACTACTTCCGTATGTTAATTGTTGATCTCGAAACCTTGATATCGTGCTTCTGAGTGGTTATGCCACCATTTTGTGAATGTCTCAAATCTTTTCTAAGCATTTACAGCCGTTATGCTGTCCGAGTCATCCCAGGTTTCTAAATAGTTTGAAGCAATTTGCAAAATCCTTTCCCTCTGGTTTCGATGTTCCTTTATGCCAGCTCAATCACACTAATTGTTGAGTTGAGGTAATTTATTGCCCTGACATATATGTTGGAGCTATTATTATGACCCTAGGTGTCTTAGGGGATCACCTAGTAATTTAGCCATGATTGGTGTCCCAGTGTGATGATTCTGGCCTTTATCCTCGAAAGCATTCCGTGATGCTACTTAGTAATAGGTATTCTGTTCCTGGGTTCTTGAACCCGAGATTCACTCCACCTACTTCGTGTTGATAGTAATTGTTAGTGCCTTCAGGATATTAGTAACCTTTGCGATAGTCCTTGAAGTCCGTGGTATCTTCTTCTTCCAAATACCATGAACTACTTATGGCAGAAGTTCCTCATTGAACTGAAATATCACAACAGGATTATTCTTGAGGAGTTCTCCATTCATAAATCGTGACTCTGCCAGTTCTACCTTTCTGCATGGGTTATCCGGAAGAATTATGTTGAACTCGGTTCGACATACTAATTTATGCATCCACAACTCAGAAAGTTATATGTTCCTTTGAGTTGTTCTCTTTAGTTGCATTCTGACCCTCGTCTATCAATTGATAGTCAAGAGTATGCGTGCGTTCGTTCATCGATGCCTATGACTCTTGTGGTCTGTCAAGCCATTCTATTCCGGAATGACTAGGAGAAACAAACTCCAGTACCTCTTCCATATCTAGGATTGGGTCAAAGTAGTTGTATTCCGCAGATCAAATGCCAATCCAGCTTTTGGTTCTGCTCTACCTTGGAGTATTACATATTTTATATCGAGATTGTTATAGGAATTGCACACCATCCCATGAACTCTTGGTACAGTGATACTTCTTGCCATCACTGTTCATTCCTCGGCCCTCGTGTTGATGCAACCGGAATACCGACAAATGAATTGTGATGTGTGAAATCAATACTGCTAGCAACTCTATTGCTTGGTAGTTAAAGGATAATAATTTCATTCTTAGTATGTTGGTTTTCGAATCATCCTTCTAAGACTGATCGTGCTACCTAGTCCTTATTTCGGTGCACCCTTCGATTGATGAGTTAGGATCTTGTCAAGTCCTCACTCATTTGATCATATCGTCTTGCCCTCAAAAGCAAGATTGTTCTCGAGCTTAGTAACATACCGGTGGTTCGTGACTTTCCAAATATCTTCTTGGAGGTGTTACCGGGTTGTCACCTGACCGCTATGTTGAGTTCGTGATCAAGTTGGTTTCTTGTGAACCACCTTCTCTCCAAGAATCGGTGTTAGATATCCCTGAGCTAGTTGGTTAAGCTAAACGACAACTTGGAGGGTTGGAAGATAAAAGCTTGCCTGACTTAGTTCGTTCCAAAGGGATATTCTTGTGTAGTGTGTGTTGAACAAAGATGATATCTTCATCGATTGGTCCTTGTGATCAGTTGCTGGACCTATTGTCTTATCAATCCTTTGATTTGAGTGTGGGCTATCGTCAAATCAAGTCGGAACCAACGATGTTCGTAATGTTGTCTTACTCGTGGTTGATCCCTCGAGCATACACCATTATATCCTTTGGGTCTGACCAATGCTATCACCGTGTTCACTTAACTATGGAATTCCTTTTAAAAGGAAACCTAGATGAATTGTTGTTGAGCCCATTGACAACATCCTTGTCTTCTCCATAATTTTGCTGAACATTAAGCTAGTGTTGGAAACTTTTGAAAGCATTTGTTCATGCTAGCTCATGAAGCATATGTTTGGATGAAGGTAGTGACTTCCTTTAATTCATGTGCATCTGATGCAAGTTGCCGCCGTGGATTCGAGGAAGTCAATGTTGCTTTCTTTGGAATCATTCCAAATCAGTCATGCACACGTGCGAAGAATGCTGTGGTTTGAAGACTTGCAACCTTCAATCTATATGTATCCCTAGCACACCAAGCCACTGATTGATTTGTTCAAGGAGAAGGAGTTCCTTCATAAGAGCTAATCCGGACTTATGAAAGAACTTCGATACCCTCGTTGATGGTTCCCCCTCCTGAACTCGGTAGTGTTTTATTATAAGACTACCACGTGGTCATGCTTGTCTGGGACAACGTGTTCACATGTTTGTAGCAGAACCAGCTCATGTTTTGGAGCTTGCTATCGTAGTTCATCTCCCGAGAATCCCGCAACGTCATCTCGTCGATTTGTGTTGCAAACTTTCATTTTTCTTCCTAAGACTTGATGAGCCTGGAATATCCTAACACCAACCAGAGCTGAATCTCAGGCAGATATGATGGTTGGAACATTTCCCTAAGAACTATAATATTGGTCTCTCGATAACCGGTAAGGTGGATGTCGTGGCCAACACACCCATCCGGTAGACCTATTATTATAGTATCTTGTTTGAGGAAGTTGGCCACCCCCCCCCATAGGGATTTCGTAGGATTACTCCCTAGTTGCCCCTATGGATTTTTGTGTTCCCGAAGTCCGACCTTTTACTTGATGTTTTAGATATCAAATCATATCTATGAATGGGTTATACTAGCACATCAAGGAGAACATTAGAAGCGGAGTGCTAAATGTCTCTCGGTCGATCATCCAGATTTTATTTGCTTGGCCTCGCTAAGGTGAAATCTGAGAAAGTGTTATCCTCCTTCGCATCTGCATCGTCCATCGCTATTTATGATGGTAGTATGTTGTGTTGTCAGCACCCTTGACGCGGTTGTTGATAAAACCTTGATGATTATGGAAATGCTCAAGTTCTTGAGAGCACGCACAAGCACTACGTGTTATCATCATCTCTAACTGGGATTCCTCTCAGTTTCCTCGGCAAATGCTATGACCTTTTCAAACAGTGAATTCACTCTCTTTTGTTGGGTTCTTCCCCAGTTACCAGGATCATTCCCAGCATTTGCATTTTGTTCCTAGCTTGCACCGCCAATGTGACATTCTACCATGGGTCTCTTCCATTTCCGGTGATAAGCAAAATCATCCATTACGTTGTCTTCAACAAGGTAATCCACATCATCCAAGTCCAAGTATGCCATTCTACCGACCCCGCCAATCGATTGCTGTGATTTGCCTTAGTCTTAACGATCTCTATATCAAAGGTAATTCTTTTTGCCACTTAAGATAATAATCTACGAATCACCCCCCTCCAGGATGTTTCGTCGTGGTATCATGGCAACTCAACTCCTCGCTACGTTGACAACCGTTCACCACCTTCTTAGGTGTGGAATCGTTGTCTACCTAGTGAACCTTCGTCATCTGTTCCACTCCATTTCTCTAGAGGTGTGCTTCATCTCTCAGCTCGAGAGATGTTGCTATGTCTCATTCCGTGAGTTAATCCTGAGTTGTTCGATCTTCGAGAAGATCGACCCTTCTAGAGTCTCCTTCTTCCCTCCATGTCATGTTGACAGGATTTCTCAGAGCAAGACTTCAAGACAATAATGGTGTTCAAATCAACGTTCATTTGAAGTGCACCCTGGATCGTGAAGATTATACTAGTTTGTGTTTCCCCTTCATCCTACCCTACGCTTGAATCTCGAGACGAGATTCTTGTTTAGTGGGGGTGAGTTGTCACATCCCTAGTTTCTGGCATTGCTCTAGGCTAGCTTCATGTGTGCATCATGTCTATATTTTTGAAACTTGAATTGAGGAATATTGGAAGCCTCAAAACCCTAAATAAAAGAGGGGCAAAAACCCTAGAAATCTCATTCATTGCTCCAAAAGGCTCTTCTTAAATGTTTGATAATTTTTGGTAAGGGTTCTGGTCCCAACCAAAATATTGAACATTTTTAAGGATTTATTTTTGGGACTTTGGATTTAATTCATTAGCTATTTGAATTTGAATTATATTCATATAATTAGAATATAATTTCAAATACCCCTGAAATATTTTATAAGCTTTTGGAAAAGTCCATCTAGCAATATAAAATATTCAGAGGAGTTTTTGGCATTGTTTGTATTATTTTAAATTCAAAACAGTGGCAAAATAAATTAAATAAAAACAAAACAGAAGAAAAATATGAAACAGAACAGAACTTACCTGGCGCCACTTACCTGGCCCAGCTCCATCTGGCCGGCCCAGCCCACCTCCTCCCCCTTGTCCTCTTCCTCCTCTGCCAGGAGGACGAACAGAGGCGAGGCGTGGCGCGCGCCCGAGAGGCCTCGGCCACCTCCTGCTTCCACCGAGGCGTTTCCGAGCCTCCCCCTCACGCCACGGAGACGCCCTCGCCCCCTGCACCTCCCCTCTCTCCCCCTGGACCCCATTCCCTCCTCTGTTTCCCTCTCGCGCACAGCACCGAGCGGAGCTCGCCGCCATCGTCGCCGTACCCATGGCCACCGGCCACCCCTAGCCTCACCGACGCCCCAGGAAGCTCCGCCGGTCCTCCCTCGACCTCCTCGCCGTGTCACGCGACCAGAAGAGCCCCGGAACGCCACCCCCGACGTTTTCCCCTCGCCGGCCGCCGAGGATCTTCTCCGTCGATTCGGCCACTCCGGCGCGCCCCCGAGCCGGCTAACCATCCCTACGGCACCGCTGTGAGCTCCTACGCCTCCCCTCCCTCTTTCCCCCTTCGATTGCGCCCTATAGCCGCCGCCCCACGAGCACCGAAACCGCCGTCCACCATGGCCGGTGAGCTCCGTGCTCCCGAGCTTCTCCGCCTGCGTTCGTTGCCTCCGGGTGTTCCTGGTGACCCCAGCATCCCGTAGAGCCCATCGGCCGCGCCCGCCGTGCCGTGTAACGCCGAAACCGAGCACGCCCGAGCTCCGGCCGCCGCTGCCGAGCTCGAGGCCATCGTCTCCGGCCGCCCTAGCTGCTGCTGCTTGCTGAAATGGGCGCGGGTGAGCTCCAGCTCCCCGTAGCCGCTCTCCTCCGTCCATTTGGACGCCGGAGGAGCGAGCCCGCGCCCTCCGCCACGCCTGTTGCCACCGGCGATGAGCCGCCGGCGGGTTAGGCCCTGCTGACCAGGGGTTTGACCCCCCCTGGGTCGATGACAGGTGGGGCCAGCCCCCCTGTTAATTAGTTAGTTTATTTTAATTTAATTACCCCCCTGCTGACACTGACATGTGGGCCCTAGTGTCTTAATCCTTAATTAAACTAAAATAAA
>NC_041387.1:120190108-120198940 GCF_002162155.2 Triticum dicoccoides | reverse complement strand
ACCAGTGGGCCCGACCCCCCCTAACCTTTTAATTAAACTAAATAAACCCCTGTTAACCCCCTGTCACTGACGTGTGGGTCCCACACGTCAGGTTTGACCCGGACCAGCCCGTTGACCTGCTGACGTCACTATGACGTCAGGCTGGCGCATTAATTCAATTACTGGATTTAAAATAAATCAGAAAATTCCAGAAAATACCTAAAACTTCTAAAAATCATAGAAAATTAACCGTAACTCCAAATTAAATAATTTATATATGAAAAATTATCAGAAAAATTCAAGGAATCCATCTGTACCATTTTCATGCATGTTAGAACAACTTATAGCTGCTGTTTAGCACAAATCATATAAAGGGCATTTAAATATCCACATATGGAGTTTGAATTTGAATCTTGGATTCAAACCAACTCCATTTAATCTGGTTTTAGTTGCATTAGCCCAACACACATTCATTTTGCCATGTCATGATCATGCATCATATTGTGCATTGCATTGATTGTGTTCCCTTCTGTGTTGCCGGTATTTGTCCCCTCTCGATAGACGTGATACCGATGATGTGATCGTTGACACTGATGAAGACTCAATGTTATCTTCAAAAGTGCCAGGCAAGCAAAACCCCCTTGTTCATTCCGATAAAATCCCACTCTCTCGCTCCTGCTCTCTTTTACTGCATTAGGACAACATCGATTCATCTGTTACTTGCTGCGGTAGCTGAACCCTTTTATCCTTTGCATGACCTGTCATTCCACAGTAAATAGATGAAACCCACTAGCATGAGTAGGAGTTGTTTGAGCCCTGTTGTGCCTACTCATTCATGTTTGTTTGTCATGCCTGCTACTGCTTAGAGTTGAGTCAGGTCTGATTCATCGGGGATGAATCAGAGGCGTGTGAACATGTCCTACTGTGTGTGAGCTAAGTGTGTGAACACGATTTGGTAAAGGTAGCAGTGAGAGGCCATGTAGGAGTACATGGTGGGTTGTCTCATTGCAGCCGTCCTCAGGAACTGAGTTCTGTGTTTGTGATCCATGATTCAGCTACTACCATACATTGGGCCCTGAAATATGACCCCGCTCGACTTCTTATTCACCCTAGTCCTCTGTCCAGGAGTTGCAAGTAGTTTCTGGTGTTTGTAGCTTACTGGAGGCCGTGGACAGCGCTGACCCTAGGGGTGGGCTGTGATGCGGTAGGTACGTGGCATGGTGTACCGGATGCCCGTTTGGTATCTCGGGAACCCTGTTCACATCGTTTGGGGCTGTGAGCGAAACTCCGGCCGGATCTCCTCATGGATGGAACCCGAATAGGCGATAAACCTGGACTAGAGACTTGAGTGTTTAGGTAGGTCGTGGTCTACACCCACGTCGGCTTTCGCTTGAAGTCTGCCGAGCACATGTCGTGTGCAGACGCTAAGTGGTGGAAACATGTATGAAGAAGTACACCCCTGCAGGGTTAACATCATCTATTCGAATAGCCGTGTCCGTGGAAAAGGACTTCTGGGTTGCTTATATCAGTTCATAGACAAGTGAAAGTGGATACTTTAAAATGCGCAAGATAAGCGTGAGTGCTATGGATGGCGTTCTCGTAGGGAGACGGGAGCGGATCCATAGTGGTGTATTGATATGGTGAATATGTGGACTCGTGTGCGCCACCTCAAAAGAGTCGCTTGTAGTCGTAGTTTAGGATAGCCACCGACTCAAAGCTGGCTTGCTGCAGTTAAACCCCACCATCCCTTTGTTGAAAATGATGCATATGTAGTTAGTTCTGATGTAAGTCTTGCTGGGTACATTTGTACTCACGTTTGCCTATTTTATGTTTTTGCAGAGAGACTTCAGTCTCACTAGTAGTTCCACGTGGACTTCGACGTTTAGCTTGTTACCTCAGCTACGATCTTGTGCCCTCGGCAGGATCTGATAGATAGTCAGGCTTCTCGGCCTTTTTCATTTATAGATGTCTGTACCCAGACATGATAGCTTCCGCTTGTGCTTTGACTTGTATGCTCTGATTGTTGGGTCGTGAGACCCATGTTTGTAATATCTCGCTCCTCGGAGCCTATTGATTAAAATACTTGAGTTGTAGAGTCATGTTGTGATGCCATGTTGTATTTGCACATATCGAGCATATTGTGTGTATGTTATTGAAATGCTTGGTATGTGTGGGATCTGACAACCTAGTTGTTTATCCTTGGTAGCCTCTCTTACCGGGAAATGTCTCCTAGTGTTTCCACCGAGCCATGGTAGCTTGCTACTGCTCCGGGACACTTAGGCTGGCCGGCATGTGTCCTTCTTCGTTCCTGTGTTTGTCCCTTCGGGGAAATGTCACGCGATGAATACCGGAGTCCTGTTAGCCCGCTACAGCCTGGTTCACCGGAGTCCTGCTAGCCCAGTGCTACAGCCTGGATTCACTCGCTGATGACCGACACGTTCGATGCTGGGTCATGGATGCCTGTCCCTGTAAGTCTGTGCCACTTTGGGTTTACGACTAGCCATGTCAGCCCGGGCTCCTTATCATATGGATGCTAGCGACACTGTCATATACGTGTGCCAAAAGGCGCAAACGGTCCCGGGCAAAGGTAATGCGACACCCGTGGGGATACCGTGCGTGAGGCCGCAAAGTGATATGAGGTGTTACATGCTAGATCGATGTGGCATTGAGTCGGGGTCCTGACAACCGAAGAGTCTAGAAAATTGTGGAAAGGTAAGTGTGCGTATAATCCATGGACTCACATTAGTCATAAAGAACTCATATACTTATTGCAAAAATTTATTAGCCCTCGAAGCAAAGTACTACTATGCATGCTCCTAGGGGAAGGGTTGGTATGAGTTAACCATCGCGCGATCCCGACCGCCACACAAAGGAAGACAATCAACAAATACTTCATGCTCCGACTTTGTTACATAATGGTTCAACATACGTGCATGATACGGGAATCACAAACTCCAACACTTGTATTTTTCAATTCCACAATTACTCAACTAGCACAACTATGATATTACCACCTTTATATCTCAAAACAATTATCAAGCATCAAATTTCTCATGATATTAATTAAAGCAAATTGCCATGCTATTTTAAGGCTCTCAAAATAATATAAGTGAAGCATGAGAGATCAATAGTTTCTATAAAACAAATCCACCACCGTGCTCTAAAAGATATAAGTGAAGCACTAGAGCAAAACTATATAGCTCAAAAGATATAAGTGAAGCACATAGAGTATTCTAATAATTTCCGAATCATGTGTGTCTCTCTCAAAAGGTGTGTACAGCAAAGATGATTGTGGTAAACTAACATATAAAGACTCAAATAATACAAGACGCTCCAAGCAAAACACCTATCATGTGGTGAATAAAAATATAGTTCCAAGTAAAGTTACCGGTGGAAGTAGACGAAAGAGGGGATGCCTTCCGGGGCATCCCCAAGCTTTGGCTTTATGGTGTCCTTAGATTATCTTGGGGGTGCCATGGGCATCCCCAAGCTTAGGCTCTTGCTACTCCTTGTTCCATAATCCATCAAAATTTTTTACCGAAAACTTGAAAACTTCACAACACAAAACTTAGCAGAAAATCTCGTGAGCTCCGGTAGCGAAAGAAAACAAAAGACCACTTCAAGGTACTGTAATGAACTCATTCTTTATTTATATTGGTGTTAAACCTACTGTATTCCAACTTCTATATGGTTTATAAACTCTTTTACTAGCCATAGATTCATCAAAATAAGCAAACAACGCACAAAAAAACAGAATCTGTCAAAAACAGAACAGTCTGTAGTAATCTGTAACTAATGCAAACTTCTGGAACTCCAACAAATCATCCAAAATAGTAAGACCTCGGAAATTTTATTATTGATCAGAAGCAATTGGAATAAATATTTTATCACGTTCTGGTGATTTTTAACAATTATTCTCGTGAACATAAAGTTTCTGGAAATTTCTGTAAGATCAAATAACTATCATCCAAGAAGATCCTATAGGTTTAACTTGGCACAAACACTAATTAAAACATAAAAACACATCTAACCAGAGGCTAGATCAAATATTTATTCCTAAACAGAAGCAAAAAGAAAAAACTAAAAATAAAATTGGGTTGCCTCCCAACAAGCGCTATCGTTTAACGCCCCTAGCTAGGCATAAAAGCAGGGGTAGATCTAGGTATTGCCATCTTTGGTGGGCAATCCATAAGTGGCTCTCATGATAGATTCATATGGTAATTTTATTTTCTTCCTGGGGAAGTGTTTGATGCCTTTCTTCAATGGGAATTGGAATCTAATATTCCCTTCCTTCATATCAATAATTGCACCAATCGTTCTAAGGAAAGGTCTACCAAGAATAACAGGACATGACGGATTGCAATCCATATCAAGAACAATAAAATCTACGGGCACATAGTTCCTATTTGTAACAATAAGAACATCATTAATTCTTCTCATAGGTTTCTTAATAGTGGAATCCGCAAGGTGCAAGTTTAAAGAGCAATCATCAAAATCACGGAAACCTAGCAAATCACATAAAGTTTTTGGAATCGTGGAAACACTAGCACCCAAATCACACAAAGCATAGCATTCATGATCTTTAATTTTAATTTTAATAGTAGGTTCCCACTCATCATAGAGTTTTCTAGGGATAGAAATTTCAAACTCATGTTTTTCTTCATAAGATTGCATCAAAGCATCAATGATATGTTTGGTAAAAGCTTTATTTTGACTATAAGCATGAGGAGAATTTAGCACAGATTGCAACAAGTAAATACAATCTATCAAAGAGCAATTATCATAGTTAAATTTCTTGAAATCCAAAGTAGTGGGTTTATTAACATCTAATGTTTTGATTTCTTCAATTCCACTTTTATCAATTTTAGCATCAAGATCTATAAACTCTGAATTTTTGGAATGCCTTCTAGGTAAAGGTGGATCATATTCAGTCCCATCATTATCAAGATTCATATTGCAAAATAAAGATTTAATAGGGGACACATCAGTAACTTTTAGATCTTCATCTTTATTTTCATAAGAACTAGAAGAACACGCTTTCATAAAGTAATCTTTCTTAGCACGCATCCGAGCGGTTCTTTCTTTGCACTCATCAATGGAAATTCTCATGGCTTTGAGAGACTCATTGATATCATGCTTAGGAGGAATAGATCTAAGTTTTAAACAATCAACATCAAGAGAAATTCTATCAACGTTCCTAGCCAATTCATCAACTTTAAGCAATTTCTCTTCAAGCAAAGCATTGAAATTCTTTTGCGAATTCATAAACTCTTTAACACTAGTCTCAAATTCAGAGGGCATCTTATTAAAATTTCCATAAGAATTGTTGTAGGAATTACCATAATTATTAGAGGAATTGCTTGGATAAGGCCTAGGATTAAAGTTTCCTCTATATGCGTTGTTACCAAAATTATTCCTACCAACAAAAATCACATCCATAGATTCATTATTATTCTCAATCAAAGTAGACAAATGCATATCATTAGGATTATAAGAAACACTCTTAGTAGCAAATAATTTCATAAGTTCATCCATCTTTCCACTCAAAACATTAATTTCTTCTAGCGCATGCACTTTTTTATTAGTAGATCTTTCAGTGTGCCATTGAGAATAATTAATCATGATATTATCTAGGAGTTTAGTAGCTTCTCCTAAAGTGATTTCCATAAAAGTGCCTCCCGTGGCCGAATCGAAAAGATTTCTAGAAGCAAAATTCAATCCGGCATAAAAATTTTGTATGATCATCCACGAATTCAAACCATGAGTAGGGCAATTACGTATCATTAATTTCATCCTCTCCCAAGCTTGTGCAACATGTTCATGATCAAGTTGCTTAAAATTCATAATATCGTTTCTAAGAGAGATAATCTTAGCGGGAGGAAAATACTTAGAGATAAAAGCATCTTTGCACTTATTCCAAGAATCAATACTATTTTTAGGCAAAGACGAAAACCAAGCTTTAGCACGATCTCTAAGCGGAAAAGGAAATAGCTTCAACTTAACAATATCATTGTCAGCATATTTCTTCTTTTGCATATCACATAAATCAATGAAGCTATTTAGATGAGTAGCGGCATCTTCACTAGGAAGGCTAGCGAATTGATCTTTCATGACAAGATTCAACAAAGCAGCATTGATTTCACAAGATTCAGTATCGGTAAGAGGAGCAATCGGAGTGCTAAGGAAATCATTATTGTTGGTATTGGTAAAGTCACATAATTTGGTATTATCTTGAGCCATCGTGACGAACAAGCAATCCAACACACGAGCAAACAAAAAGCAAGTGAAAAAGAGGCGAACAAAAAGGAGAGGACGAATAAAACGACAAGGGTGAAGTGGGGGAGAGGAAAACGAGAGGCAAATGGCAAATAATGTAATGCGGGAGATAAGGGTTTGTGATGGGTACTTGGTATGTTGACTTTTGCGTAGACCTCCCTGGCAACGGCGCCAGAAATCCTTCTTGCTACCTCTTGAGCACTGCGTTGGTTTTCCCTTGAAGAGGAAAGGGTGATGCAGCAAAGTAGCATAAGTATTTCGCTCAGTTTTTGAGAACCAAGGTATCAATCCAGTAGGAGGCTACACGCGAGTCCCTTGCACCTACACAAAACAAATAAATCCTTGCAACCAACGCGATAAGGGGTTGTCAATCCCTACACGGTCACTTACGAGAGTGAGATCTGATAGATATGATAAGATAATATTTTTGGTATTTTTTGGGTAAAGATGCAAAGTAAAATAAAAGCAACGGAAATAACTAAGTGTTGGAAGATTAATATGATGGAAAATAGACCCGAGGGCCATAAGTTTCACTAGTGGCTTCTCTCAAGAGCATAAGTATTTTATGACGGGTGAACAAATTACTGTTGAGCAATTGACAGAATTGAGCATAGTTTTGAGATTATCTAGGTATGATCATGTATATAGGCATCACGTTCGAGACAAGTAGACCGACTCCTGCCTGCATCTACTACTATTACTCCACTCATCGACCGCTATCCAGCATGCATCTAGAGTATTAAGTTCATAAGAACAGAGTAACACCTTAAGCAAGATGACATGATGTAGAGGGATAAATTCATGCAATATGATAAAAACCCCATCTTGTTATCCTCGACGGCAACAATACAATACATGCCTTGCTGCCCCTACTGTCACTGGGAAAGGACACCGCAAGATTGAACCCAAAGCTAAGCACTTCTCCCATTGCAAGAAAGATCAATCTAGTAGGCCAAACCAAACTGATAATTCGAAGAGACTTGCAAAGATAACCAATCATACATAAAAGAATTCAGAAGATTCAAATATTGTTCATAGATAAACTTGATCCTAAACCCACAATTCATCGGCCTCAACAAACACACCGCAAAAGAAGATTACATCGAATAGATCTCCACGAGAGAGGGGGAGAACATTGTATTGAGATCCAAAAAGAGAGATGAAGCCATCTAGCTAATAACTATGGACCCGAAGGTCTGAGGTAAACTACTCACACATCATCGGAGAGGCTATGGTGTTGATGTAGAAGCCCTCCGTGATCGATGCCCCCTCCGGCGGAGCTCCAGAACAGGCCCCAAGATGGGATCTCGTGGGTACATAAGGTTGCGGCGGTGGAATTAGGTTTTTGGCTCCGTATCTGATCATTTGGGGGTACGTAGGTATATATAGGAAGAAGGAGTACGTCGGTGGAGCAACGTGGAGCCCACGAGGGTGGAGGGCGCGCCTGGGGGGGTAGGCGCACCCCCCTACCTCGTGGCTTCCTCTTTTATTTCTTGACGTAGGGTCCAAGTCTCCTGGATCATGTTCGTTCCGAAAATCATGTTCCCGAAGGTTTCATTCTGTTTGGACTCGGTTTGATATTCTTTTTCTGCGAAACTCTGAAATAGGCAAAAAACAACAATTCTGGGTTGGGCCTCCGTTTAATAGGTTAGTCCCAAAAATAATATAAAAGTGAATAATAAAGCCCAATAGTGTCCAAAACAGAAGATAATATAGCATGGAGCAATCAAAAGTTATAGATACGTTGGAGACGTATCACTTGTGTGTATAAGTAGTATCACTGTATCGTTGATAGAATTGCAACTCTGACTGCTTGTTTGGAACTGTCGTTTGATTTCATTCCAACAGCTACCGTGCTTTATTCAATTTTGTGTATTCGCCTTGCGACAACATCTAAAACCAGCGCCATACCGACCGCTTGCAATATGAGAAGCGTTGAGGTAGAACACATGGGCCCCCAAACATGTAGGCCCACCGGCCTGTGGCCCAAAGTCCAGAACACTACTAGGAAAAGGCATACTAGTGGCGCACCAGTTTTGCCTTCTAATGGCGCACTACTGGTGCGCCACTAGCATCACGCCATTAGAATTAAATTCTAATGGCGCACCACTGGTGCACCATTAGTATCTGGTGTTCTAATGGAGCACCATGTAGTGCGCCATTAGTATAGGCCGCGGTGCACCATTAGTATTTTTGAATTTTGATGGCGGGAAAATAGTAGTGGCGCACCGTCTAACCCCCACCGTGTGCCATTGCTATTTTTGAATTTTGAATTTGGATCTGGATCGCGATTTTTTGCCCATTTTTTGCTTGCTTTTTTTGCTCGTTTTTTTTCACGATATTATTTCAAATTTTGTTCCCGTTTTTGGATCTTGTACGTTCTTTTGCCGTGTTCTTTTGCCGGAGAGGAGTTCGCCGGAGAGGAGTTCGCCGGAGAGGAGGAGGAGGAGGTGACCGCAGCATCGCCGGAGAGGAGGACGAGGTCGCCGGAGAGGAGTTCACCAGAGCATCGGAGAGGAGGAAGGAGAAACCATGAGGGGATGGGAGGAGAGGAGGGAGGAGGAGCTCACTGGAGAG
>NC_041387.1:120035493-120189904 GCF_002162155.2 Triticum dicoccoides | reverse complement strand
CCGGAGAGGAGGGAGGAGAAACCGTGAGGGGAGGGGAGGGGAGGAGATGAGAGGAGGGAGGAGGAGGTCGCCGGAGAGGAGGAGGAGGTCGCCGGAGAGCAGGAGGAGGAGGTCGCCGGAGAGGAGAAGGGTAGTATGGTGGAGGAGAGAAGGGAAGATGGAGTGGAGGAGTGGAGGAGAGGTGGAGTGGAGGAGAGGTGGAGTGGAGGAGAAGAATGAAGAGGTAAGGAGGAGAGGACACACCCAGCCATATATACGGCATACTAATGGCGCACCGCGGGCAGGTGCGCCATTAGTAACTTTATTTTATTTTTTTGATTTATTTTGAATTTTGAAGGCGGGAAAATACTAATGGCGCACCACGGGCAGGTGCGCCATTAGTAATTTTTTTTTATTTTTTTGATTTATTTTGAATTTTGAAGGCGGGAAAATACTAATGGTGCACCACGGGCAGGTGCGCCATTAGTAACTTTTATTTATTTATTTGATTTATTTTGAATTTTGAAGGCGGGAAGATACTAATGGCGCACCATGGGCAGGTGCACCATTAGTAAGTTTGATTTTTTTTGAATTTTTTTGCCTCTCCAGATCTTAAAAGGCCCATAACTTTTTTCTGTTTGGTTTTTGAGGATTTTGAAAATGTTTAACGGGGTTTCCCCCGGTTAAATTTGGATGCAACTTTTCGAGTAGATGATTTTTCATATAATTTTTTTTTCATTCGAGTTAGCATGCAAAAGTTATGCCCATATTTACAAATTCTAGAGAGATTTTGCAAATAAAGTCGAAATTCACATTTGCAAATTTTCCCAACAACTAGACCACATATCACATGGGGAACTTATTATCTTTTATTTTTTGACATTTCCATCATTTTCTTTTATTTTTTTTAAACTGAAAAGGCGATCCACAGGGGGGGGGGGTGCATTTGGGGGAATTTTTGGGCCAAAATACTAATGGCGCACCGTGGAAGTGGTGCGCCATTAGTAGTTGAAATTAGTAATGGTGCACCACTCCCACGGTGCGCCATTAGTAGTTTTGAAAAAAATATATTATTTTTTACTAATGGCGCACCGTGGGATGTGGTGCGCCATTAGTATTTGCACACTAATGGCGCACCAACACATGGTGCGCCATTAGTATTTAGTAATGGCGCACCACATGTACAGTGCGCCATTAGTGTCCATCCCATCTATAGCCCTTTTCCTAGTAGTGGAACCGTGAGCCTGTCTGAGTATTTCTCAGTTGAAACCCCATAATTCCCGTGCATTGCACACAACATCAAGATGCATTCGTATGAGTATTTTATCTTGGAAGAGAAAACGATGAACGAGGGAAGGCCTTATTTGCAAATGTGGAGAGGTATGTGAGGGAGTCCTGGGTAAGGGGGTCCTCGGATAGCCGGACTATATCCTTTGGCCGGACTGTTGGACTATGAAGATACAAGATTGAAGACTTCCTCCCGTGTCCGGGTGGGACTCTCCTTGGCATGGAAGGCAAGCTTGGCAATTCGGATCTGTAGATCTCCTCCCTTGTAATCGACTCTGTGTAACCCTAGCCCCCTCCGGTGTCTATATAAACCGAAGGGTTTAGTCCGTAGGACAACAACAATCATAATCATAGGCTAGCTTCTAGGGTTTAGCCTCTACGATCTCGTGGTAGATCAACTCTTGTAATACTTATATCATCAAGATCAATCAAGCAGGAAGTAGGGTATTACCTCCATCAAGAGGGCCCGAACCTGGGTAAACATTGTGTTCCCCGCCTCCTGTTACCATCCGCCTTAGACGCACAGTTCGGGACCCCCTACCCGAGATCCTCCAGTTTTGACACCGACATTGGTGCTTTCATTGAGAGTTCCACTATGCTGTCACCATAAGGCTTGATGGCTGCTTCAATCATCGGCAACGATGTGATCCAGGGTGAGGGTTTTCTCCTCGGACAGATCTTCGTATTCGGTGGCTTCGCACTGCGGGCCAACTCGCTTGGCCATCTGGAGTAGATCGAGAGCTACGCCCCTGGCCGTCAGGTCAAGTTTGGAAACTTAAACTATACCGCCGACATCTGCAGTGACTTGGTCTTCGACGGATTCGATCCCATGTCAGGTGCACCGCACAATCACGACGAGCATGACTTAGCTCTGTCGTCGGACGGTGTTCGGCAGATCACACCTGTGGCTACTTCGGCCCTCAATCCGGAGCAGATTGCGCCGTCCATGGATGTGTGGATGGACCCCACCATGGAGGCCGCACACTCAGCGGCGATAGAGCCGAATACTGATTTCACCTCCTACGAGACATGTGTTGCCGGATCTTTGGATTCATCCCCGGGCACGGGCTCCGGACCGCCTGCGTCCGTGCCTATCTAATTTGATTGGGCGCCAATCATGGAGTTTTCCTCCGCGGATATCTTTCGGCACTCGCCCTTGGGCGATGTGCTAAATTCATTAAGGTCTCTCTCCTTGTCAGGAGTCCCTTGGCCGAACTATGTCCGGCTCGAGTGGGAAGCGGACGACGAAGAAATTCGTTCCCCACCCACCACCCACTTAACAGCTACTATCGACGACTTAACCGACATGCTCGATTTCGACTCCGAAGACATCGACGGTATGGATGATGATGCAGGAGAGGAACAGGAACCACCGCCCACAAGGCGCTGGACATCCACTTCATCACACGATATATATATATATATATATATATATATTGTGGATACACCCAAAGAAAACGATGACGATGAACGAAAGGATGCAGCGAAGGATAGTTCCCTCGAGAAGCAACCAAAGCAATGGCGTAGACGCCGCTCTAAACCCCGCCTCGGCAAAAACAGCGATAACAGCACAAGAAAGAATAATACCCCGGTCGACTCAAAAGGGAACGACGACAACATGGACCCAGCGATAGAGCAGGATGAACCAGCAGACGGCGAACATAGTTGTAACACCCACGATGCGGCTATATCTCCCACGTGTCGAAGCACGACTTAGAGGCATAACCGCATTGTGGTTTTGTCGCAAGAAGGGTCATCTTCACACAATCCCATGTAATGAACAAGACTGGGATAAAGAGTTGGCTTACAATTGCCACTTCACACAATGAACATATAATAAATCATACATCATTCAGAGTACACACATATAGTCCGATTACGGACGAAGCCAAAAGAAAAGAAGATAACCCAACTGCTAGATCCCCGATCGTCCCAACTGGGCTCCACTACTGATCAACAAGAAACAAAACATAGCAACGACCAAGGTCTTCATTGAGCTCCCATTGAGCTCGGTTGCATCACCTGTACTGGTATCATCGGCACCTGCAACTGTTGTGATAGTATCTGGTGAGTCACGAGGACTTAGCAATCTCAAAACCCGCGAGATCAAGACTATTTAAGCTTATGAGAAAGGAAGGGGTAAAGTGGTGAGGTTGCAGCAGCGACTAAGCATATATGGTGGCTGACGTACGCAAATAAGAGCGAGAAGAGAGCAAATGGAATGGTCGTGAAGCTAGCAATGATCAAGAAGTGATCCTGAACTCCTACTTACGTCAAACATAACCCAAAACCGTGTTCACTTCTCGGACTCCGCCGAAAAGAGACCATCACGGCTACACACGCGGTTGATGCGTTTTAATTCGTATCTGGTGTCAAGTTATCTACAACCGGACATTAACAAATTCCCATCTGCCTCATAACCACGGGCACGGCTTTCGAAAGTTTAAACCCTGCAGGGGTGTCCCAACTTAGCCCATCACAAGCTCTCACGGTCAACGAAGGATATAACTTCTCCCGGGAAGACCCGATCAGCCTCGGAATCCCGGTTCGCAAGACATTTCAACAATGGTAAAACAAGACCAGCAAAGCCGCCCGATGTGCTGACAAATCCCAATAGGAGCTGCACATATCTCGTTCTCAGGGCAACACCGGATGAGACATCCTACGAGTAAAACCAGCCCTCAAGTTTCTCCGAGGTGGCCCCGCAGTCTACTCAGTTCGGACCAACACTCGAAGGAGCACTGGCCCGGGGGGGGGGGGTTAAAATAAAGATGACCCTTGAGTCTGCAGAACCCAAGGGAAAAAGGCTTAGGTGGCAAATGGTAAAACCAAGGTTGGGCCTTGCTGGAGGAGTTTTATTCAAAGCGAACTGTCAAGGGGGTCCCATAAATCACCCAACCGCGTAAGGAACGCAAAATCCGGGAACATAACACCGGTATGACGGAAACTAGGGCAGCAAGAGTGGAACAAAACACCAGGCATAAGGCCGAGTCTTCCACCCTTTACCAAGTATATAGATGCATTAATTAAATAAGAGATATTGTGATATCCGAAAATAATCCTGTCCATCATGGAGCAATCTTCAACTTCACCTGCAACTAACAACGCTATAAGAGGGGCTGAACAAAAGCGGGTAACATAGCCAAACAACGGTTTGCTAGGAAGGGTGAAAAAGGTTAGAGGCTGACATGGCAATATGGGAGGCATGGTAAAAAAGTGATAGGTAGCGCAGCATAGCGATAGAACGGAGCAACTAGCAAGCAAAGATAGAAGTGATATCGAGGGTAATGGTCATCTTGCTTGAAATCCCGCAAGGAAGAAGAACGAGTCCATGAAGAAGACAAACAGACGTATTCGAATGAATCCTGACAACTCCGGAACGAAACCGAAGCTAACGAGAGAAGCAAACCGGAAAGAAGCAAACAACATGGTAAACACACACGCATAAACATGGCATGATGCACAAACAAGTATGATGCATGTTCGGTTTAAAGAGGCATGGCATGGCAAAGTGCAACAAACAATACTACAAGTTAAGTGGAGCTCAATATGCAACGAGTTGCATATTGACAAAACACCACATGCAAGTATTTAGTTCACTCTCATTTTTGTACCCAACAATATTAAATGTTATTAAACATGGCAAAAGGGGGGAAGCATAATAAAACTACCTAACTAGGCAATTTTAAATGAGGCCGGAAACAACAAACAACAATTCCGAAAAGTCCCCATGTCACTTAGTAGTTTAATGCAAACACAATTTTAAGCATTTTAATTGTTGTTAACATGATGCGGATGACATATACAAGTTTTATGCAATTTTAAGAAAACGTTAACATGAGCATGTTATGAAGCATTTGGTCACCATGGTGGAACGAAAAGGGTGCCACGGCGGTGAAACAAAAATGGTGCCACGGCAACATATCCAAAAATGATGCCACGACAACATATCCAAAAATGATGCCACGGCAACATATCAGTTCCGGTAGCTCACGGAGATACCGGTGCAAAAGGAAGTGGGCGTGAGCGTGTCATGCAAGGATGGTGGGGTGCTCCCGGATTATCGGGTTCCCACGGGTCGATAGCATGGCAAACAAGGAGGAACTTGCAATGACAATTCGAACACGGTGCACACACGAGCATCTCATACAACACATGCATTCGATCACGGTCGGTCATCTCGGTGGTTATACCTTCGAAGCGTGTGTTTCGGAGCGGTTCGGGTTCGGTTCGATGTAGAGGAAGTAGACGTTCTCGTAGCGGTCGTAGAGGAAGTATTTGTACACGGCGGCGGCAGGGGAGGACCCTGGAGGCGGGGCGACGACCTCGATGCCCGCGATGTTGCGAGGGAAGGAGAAGGATGGCTGGGACAGGGCAATGGAGGAGGCAGGGGCTCGGCGACTCGCGCGATGCAGGGGAGCTTGGCGCGAGGCTTTGGTCGCAGGGAAGGAGCACCACGGCAGCAGAGGAGACCAGCGTGCACGGGCGCTCGTGAAGAGGAGGCAGGGGACTCCTGGCTCCTGGTGGAGCTCCTGGTGGTCACCACCAGCGGAGGAGGCGGCAAGGGGCGTGACGGCGATGGGGCCGCCGGAGGAGATGGGCTCGCCGGCCAGAACGACGGCACGGCGGCAGAGGAATGGGTGGCCGGAGGCGCGGCCAGTCACCAGGCAGTGGCGCGCGGGAGAAGGAAGGGCGAGGAGGAGGCCGCAGGTGAGGGAGGGGGTTGGGCGCGCAGAAGCTTGAGGGACGGCGCGACGGAGGGGAAGGGGAAGATCGAGGAGAGGGATCGGGCGCTGTCCCTGGCTGCGATGTGGAGCGTGGTGGTGGCGCGAGGGAACGAGAGGGAGAGATGAGATCGAGCAGAGCTGCGCTGGGAACAACGAGGAGGAGATGGATCGAGGGGATCGGGCTAGGGTTAGAGCTGGTGGGGGCGACTGGGCCTTGGACCGGCTTAGCTGGTCGGGCCTAAGAGGCCGGCTGGGCTGCTCTCTTCTCTCTCCCTCTAATTCTTATCTCCTTTAGCAGAAAACACATTAGAGAGAAGAAAAAGAAAGAGAGGGTTAAGGAAATAATTTGGACATGGGGATTATTTTCCCGAACTCGCAAAAATATGCTCGTACCAAGAAGAATAGAAAGGCCATGACTAAAAGATTTAAATTCAAACACATTTGAATTTAATTCAAATGGGTTTGAACTAGGACTTGATAAAAGGAAGGTCCAAAAATGTTCAGATTTTTGGTGGAGCTCCGGAAAATAGAGAAACAATTATTGACAAGGTTTTGAGGTCAACTCGGGGCAGAAAAAGGCATGGGATTTATTTTGCACGTGTGTTATGGTGAATCCCAAAGAATGGAATACTTTGTTATAGCTCCCTAATAATATTGGGAGGATATGTTATAAAGAGAAAACACCATGTGAATTCCCTCGATTTAGATGGACCGAAGATCCATATGATTTATTTAGTTGAGTTTTAAAAATTAAATGGCATGATGCAATGCAAAAAATAAAAGAGCAAGCACAAATGAAACAGACGGCGAAACTCGGAATAGCTGGAAGTCTTCTGGAGCGTCGGTCTCGGGGCGTCACAATAGTACAGAGTCGCTGTCCGATCATGGCGACGCCTAGGGTAAAGCTAATCAACCTGTCTCCGGAGAGGAGAATAGTCCGGACGACGATGCACACATCATCCCGGAAAGGCACTTGGAGGAAGAGAACCTCCATAGAAGGCTTATTGCCACCGCGAGGAGTCTAAAGAAGCAGAAGCAAAGGCTTATGGCCGCGCAAAATACACTCAACAGTAGATGGAACAAAGTGCTCGACACTGAAGAAAAGTACGGTGACAGTCGCCACACAAAGAGCTATCCAAAGTGCAAGCTGCTGCCTGAATTCGATGACGAGGCCTTAGAGCCTATACAACCAAAAAATAAAACGGCCGATCAGCCGTATCGACCACCCCGTGGCCGTGATAGGGCGGCTAACGATGTCGCACATAAGTCAGCACACGATTTACGTGAGGACTTGCACCAAAAAGCCGGTATGACCAGGTCCATCTATGGATCTAGGAAGCGCATTCCGGCACAGAATCAAAACCGAACACTACAATCGTCGGAATGCCATGACACATCCAAATACAGGGGTGCCGCACACCCCCTATGCTTCACCGCTGAAGTGCTGGATCACGAATTTCCAAAGGGATTCAAACCCGTGAACATAGAGGAATACGACGGAACGACACACCCTGGGGTCTGGATTGAGGACTTTATCCTTCATATCCAAATGGCTCGCGGAGATGATCTCCATGCCATCAAATACTTGCCACTCAAGATGAAAGGACCAGCTCGGCACTAGTTGAAGAGCCTCCCCGAAAACTCAATTGGAAGTTGGGAAGAGATTGAGGATGCTTTTAGGGCTAATTTTCAAGGAACCTATGTCCGACCTCCGGATGCAGACGATTTAAGTCATATAATTCAACAGCCCGGAGAGTCAGCCTGAAAGCTTTGGAACAAATTCCTCACTAAGAAGAATCAAATTGTCGACTGCCCGGATGCCAAAGCCTTAGCGGCTTTCAAACATAGTGTCCGGGACGAATGGCTCGCCAGACACCTCGGCCAGGAAAAACCAAGGACAATGGCAGCCCTAACAAGCCTTATGACCCGCTTTTGCGCGGGCGAAGATAGTTGGCTGGCCCGTAGCGGCACCAGCGACCCAGGCACATCTGAAGTCAGGGATGGCAATGGAAAACCACGACGCAATAAAAGCAAGCGTCGAAACAATGAAGACAACCCAGACAACACGGTGCTAAACGCCGGATTCAAGGGATCTCGACTCAGTCAACGGAAAAAGCCATTCAAAGGCAGCAGAGATGGACCATACAGCCTAAACAAGATTCTAGACAGATTATGTCAGATTCATGGCACCTCTGACAAACCTGCAAATCACACCAACAGAGAATGCTGGGTCTTCAAGTAGGCCGACAAGCTAAACGCCGAACACAAGGGGAGGGAGACACCGAGTGAAGACGAGGATGAGCCTCGCCAGCAAAACACTGCGGGACAGAAAAAATTCCCACCAGAGGTCAAAACAGTGAACATGATTCACGTAACAAAAAGGAGGAGCAAGTGCGCACTACGAGACATATGCGCCGTAGAACCCGTCACCCCCAAGTTCAACCCTTGGTCGGCCTGCGCGATCACTTTTGATCGCAGGGATCACCCGACTAGTATCCAGCATGGAGGATCGGCTGCCTTGGTACTAGACCCAATAATTGACGGATACCATCTCACCCGAGTCCTTATGGACGGCGGCAATAGTCTTAACCTGATATATCAGGACATAGTCCCCAAAATGGGGATAGAACCGATAAGAATCAGCCAGAGCAATACTACCTTGAAAGGAGTAATACCAGGCCCAGAGGCCCGCTGCACGGGCTCTCTAGTACTAGAGGTTGTCTTCGGTTCTCCCGACAACTTCCAAAGTGAAAAGTTAACCTTCAACATCGCCCCATTGAGGGAGTCTTGGATTAGGGGGTATCCGGATAGCCGGACTGTGTATAACGTCTGAACTATTGAAGCGTGAAGATACAAGACTCAAGACTTCGGCCCGTGTCCGGATGGGATTCTCCTTGGCGTGGAAGGCAAGCTTGGCGATTCGGATATTATATTTCCTTCCTTGTAACCGACTCCATGTAAACCCTAGCCGTCTCAGGTGTCTATATAAACCGGAGAGGTTGGTCCTTAGAAGGCCGATCACAATTACAATCATACCATCATAGGCTAGCTCTTAGGGTTTAGCCTCTATGATCTCGTGGTAGATCTACTCTTGTACTACCCATATCATCAATATTAATCAAGCAGGAAGTAGGGTTTTACCTCCATCGAGAGGGCCCGAACCTAGGTAAACATCTGTATCCCTTGCTTTATGTTACCATCAACCTTGACGCACAGATCGGGAACCCCTACCCGAGATCCGCCGGTTTTGACACCGACATTGGTTCTTTCACTGAGAGTCCCTCTGTGTCGTCACTGTCAGGCTCGATGGCTCCTTTAAACATCATCAACGACGTTGTCCAGCGCAAGAATTTCCTCCCCGGATAGATCTTCGTGTTCGACGGCTTCGCACTGCAGGCCAATTCGCTTGGCCACCTGGAGCAGATCGATAGCTATGCCCCCGGCCATCAGGTCAGATTCGGAAACTTGAACTACACAACGGATATTCGCGGAGACTTGATCTTCGACGGATTCGGGCCAGCACCAGGAGCACCGAACAGTCACGATGAGGACGGCTTAAACCTGCTGTCAGACGATGCTCGGGATATCACCCCGGCAGAAGCCCCGGGTCTAAATCCGGGGCAAATTGCGTTGCCTAAGGACGGAGGGCTGGACCCCGCCCCGCAGGCCATACCCTCATCGGCGATGGAGCCAAACACAGGCCTCACTTCTGAGGGAGCCTGTGAATCTGGACCCCCGGATTCGTATCCGGATGTAGGTTCCAGTCCGCGTGCTTCCGAGCCCGCCGGGCCTGGTTGGGCTCCGGTGATGGAGTTCACCGCTGCGGACATCTTTCAGCACCCGCCATTTGGCGACATGCTGAACTTATTGAAGTCTCTCTCTTTGTCAGGAGGCTCCAGGCCGAACTATGTCCGGCTCGAGTGGGAGGCGGGCAACGAAGGAATTCGTTGCCCACCCACCACCCACTTTATAGCCACGATCGATGATTTAACCAACGTGCTTGACTTCGACTTCGAAGACATCGACGTTATGGACGACGGTGCAGGAGAAGTACAGGAGCCACCGCTCATAGGGCGGTGGACCGCCACCTCTTCATACGATATATATATGGTGGACACTCCGAAGGAAACTAATGGCGACGAGGCAATGGAGGATAACCCCTCGGGAAGAATAGAAAAGCATGGGCGTCATCGGCGCCGCTCCAAGCCCCGCCACAGCAATACCGGCCCCGGAGACGAAAGTAATCCGGAAGGCGCCAAAGAAGAATATGACCCTCACCAACCCGCCTTCGAGCAGGCCGAACAGGAAGATGAGCAGGTCAGCCCAGAAGAGCAGGCGACGGGCGGATACCCGGAAGAGGACAACTACATGCCCCCTCCGAAGACGAGATTAGCCTCGGCGACGACGAGTTCGGCATGCCTGAGGATCCCATGGAGCAGGAGCGCTTCAAGTGTAGACTTATAGCCACTGCGAGGAGCCTGAAGAAGAAGCAGCAGCAACTCCAAGTTGATCAAGACCTGCTCATAGATAGATGGACTGAAGTCCTGGCAGCCGAGGAATATGGACTCGAGCACCAAACGGCTGATCGGCCACCCCGTGGCCGGGATAAAACGGGATATCAGCCCGAATACCATCCCGCACCCCCACGCCGATATACTACGGCCCAGGGCAACAAGCAAGACCTGCAAGATATCCTGGAAAACAAAGCAGGACAACCAAGATTGATCTACGGATTGCGGGGGCGCGCCCCAGCACACGACGATGATCGTCGCACCGGATACATCATCATCAAGTCCGGCTGGGCCGAACACAGCAACCCAGACCAATCCGAGCTGCGTAGCCACATAGCCCGGCACAGAGGCGCCGCACAGCCCCTCTGCTTCACTGACGAAGTGATGGATCATGAATTCCCAGAAGGGTTCAAACCCGTAAACATCGAATGATACAATGGCACAACAGACCCCGCAGTATGGATCGAAGATTTTCTTCTCCACATTCACATGGCTCGTGGAGATAATCTACATGCCATCAAATATCTTCCCCTTAAGCTCAAAGGACCAGCCCGACACTGGTTAAACAGCCTGCCAGCAAATTCCATTGGCAGTTGGGAAAACCTGGAAGACGCATTCCTTGATAACTTCCAGGGCACATATGTGCGACCACCAGACGCTGATGACCTGTGCCACATTACTCAACAGCCTAGAGAGTCAGCTCGGAAATTCTGGACTCGGTTCCTAACAAAAAAGAACCAAATAGTCGACTGTCCGGACGCCGAAGCCTTGGCGGCTTTTAAGCATAATATCCGTGACGAATGGCTTGCTCGACACCTCGGCCAGGAAAAACCCAAGTCCATGACAGCTCTCACAACACTAATGACCCTCTTTTGTGCGGGTGAGGACAGCTGGCTGGCTTGCAGTGTTACCACGCCACATTCCGGCACTTCGGACGGCCGCGATACTAACGGCAAGCCACGGCGCAACAGACATAAGAGACGGAACAACGGTGACAACACTGAAGACACGGCAGTCAACGCCGGATTCAGTGAACCTAAGTCCGGTCAGCGGAAAAAGCCATTCAAAAGAATAATCAGGGACCGTCCAGTCCGGACCGCATACTGGAGCGCCCGTGCCAAATTCATGGCACCCCGGCCAAGCCAGCCAACCACACCAATAGAGACTGCTGGGTGTTCAAATAGGTCGGTAAGATAAACACCGAAAACAAGGACAAGGGGCTGCACAGCAACAATGACGAAGAGCCCCGGCGTCCGAACACGGGGGGACAAAAGGAATTTCCCCCCCAGGTGAAAACGGTCAACATGATCTACGCCACTCACATCCCCAAGCGGGAACGGAAGCGAGCACTACGGGACGTCTATGCGATGGAGCCAGTCGCCCCCAAATTCAACCCATGGTCAGCTTGTCCGATCACCTTTGATCATAGGGATCATCCTACTAGCATCCGTCACGGTGGCTCACCCACATTGGTCTTAGACCCAATCATCGACGGATTCCACCTCACGCGAGTCCTTATGGACGGCGGCAGCAGCCTGAACCTGCTTTATCAGGACACAGTGCACAAAATGGGCATTGACCCTTCAAGGATCAAGCCCACCAAAACCACCTTTAAAGGTGTAATTCCTAGAGTAGAGGCCCGCTGTACGGGATCTATAACACTGGAAGTGGTCTTGGGATCCCCGGATAACTTACGGAGCGAAGAGTTAATCTTTGATAGCGTCCCTTTTTGTAGTGGTTACCACGCACTGCTCGGACGAACCGCATTTGCCAGATTCAATGCGGTACCACATTATGCATACCTCAAGCTCAAGATGCCAGGACCACGCGGGGTCATCACTGTCAATGGAAATATGGACCGCTCCCTTCGAATTGAAGAGCATACAGCAGCCCTTGCGGCAGAAGTACAATGCGGCCTACTCCGACAAACCAATCCGGCAACAACTCCGAGCACCGTTAAGAGAGTCCGGAGCACCCCATAACAGGATCATCAGGAACGCCAAGAGCGTGATTAGCAGTCCGGCCTCTGCTCAAGCCCCCTCCAAGAAGCATTCGTGCCACGCGTACACAATTACGCACTCAAAATACCATGGGCATAGGCGGAGGCGCATCAACGACCCAGTCAATAGTGCAGGTAACCACCAAATACCTTCATACTCTTTCCCTCTTACCTTTCTGGACACCGCGTTAGTGCAGCATCCTCAGAAGAGCCAAATTGCCGGACTTATATGGGAGAGACAACCAAGGAGGCAACAGACGATGTGCACAGAAGGAAATACACAGGTGGAATCTATTTACGATCATTATACCTGCTTTATCTACCTGTACACAGCCTGCCCCTGGATAGGACATGTCAAATAGTCCTATTTTATCTCTGCTTAATGCATCCGTTGTAAACATACGCTTAAACGTATTTTTTGTCAATGGGAGATTATATATAGCGTCAGCTTATTATTCTTATTTGAGCATTTTTTTCTCTTATAAATGATTATTTGATATTGCATCCATACACCTTGGTGCGGTCAGTTTGCCAGGGGCTTCTCATGGCGCCCCGTAATATGGCAAATAAAGTCCGAACACTTTCAACAGTGTGGCACCCCGAACTTATAGCACTATATGCATCAGCTCTGAATCATGTCTTGGGTCTACAGTTGGGATAGCCCGGCTCCCTTGTTTTGGTGCCTTAAGTTTCGTTATATCGGCTAAGGTAGCGCAGGGAGAACTACTGCGATTGTGTCCCGGTTCTTCCGGATGAGCACCTCAGTGGAGAAAGCCGAAAACTGACCGACATGATGTGGCGAGAGCTGGTCGCTGTTCGAGAGGTCTTAAAATCCTTAAAGATTTTCCACTTTAGGCGATAAATCGGCTTCGTCCGATCTAGGCGTGTATAGCGCCCCAATTTGGCCTTCCGGATTCTAGGGGCTTCGCAGAAATTTAAAATTGTAGACTTCAATGGCTAAGTGAAAGTTATAAAGCCGCATAGTCCAATTGCCTTGTTCGCTGCGCCGGACACCTCCTTAAGGGACCAAACATTTGGATAAAGAGTGTCCGGGTTTTCCACGAACACCCCAGTACTAGTTACGTGGGGGAGGAAGCCGACGACTGGCCTACTTTCAGAATTTTATAAACAGTCGCACAGAAGGTAATATTTTAAATAACAAAAGTGCTACATAGCGCAAGTAACTTCATCTATAAATTACAAACATGACATAAGTGAATTCATTCAAAAATGGCGTCCTTGGTACACTCATCGGCGACGAGACGAGCACCCTTCATCACGCCATCATAGTACATCTCGGGATGGCGATGCGCCTTGCCCTCCGGCGGCCCGTCCTTTACCATCTTCTCCGCATCCAGCTTGCCCCAATGCACCTTGACGCGGGCAAAGTCCCGGCGGGCACCCTCGACGCAAACGGATCGCTTGATCACTTCAAGCCGCGGGCAGGCATCCACCATCCACTTGACCAGGCCAAAGTAGCTACTGGGCAGGAGCTCACCAGGCCACATCCGGACTATGAAGCCTTTCATAGCCAGTTCGGCCGCCCTGTGGAATTCAACCAACTGCTTCAGTTGGTCGCTCAGAGGCATCGGGTGTTCGGCCCCAGCATACTGGGACCAGAACAGCTTCTCCGTTGAGCTCCCCTCCCGTGCATGGTAGAACTCCGCAGCGTCTGATACGGTGCGTGGCAGATCTGCAAATGCCCCTGGAGAGGTCCGAATTCGAGTAAGCAAAAGAAACGCCTCCTCCACATGTTTGCTTTGCATAAAGAACTTCTTACCCGCTACTATCTTTTTGGCCTCCTAGATCTCCTGTTGTGCTTTCTCGGCTTCGGCCTTGGCTCTTTCAAATTCACAAGGGCCTTCGCAAGCTCAGCCTCTTTCATTTTCAGATCATGCTCCACGGACCCGCACTTCTTGCCGAGGTCCTGGAGCTCTTGTTTTACCTCGCCCACTCTAGCACTTTGCTTTTCGCGCTCCTTACACTCCGAGGCCGCCTTGTCTTCGGCCTCGGACAACGCCTTCTTCAGGGATGCCACTTCGGCGGTGGCCCCTATTACACAGTCACAACACTTAGGTGTTAGACTCACCAATGTTGCCTATCCTTAAATGCATAAGAGCGAGAATCACTTACCCTTGTTCTCTTCGAGCTGCCTCCTCGTGAGGTCGAGCTCTCCCTGCGCCTGCTCCAGGTCCCATTTCAGTTCGGCAATCTCGGCAGTATGGGCAGCAGCAGCAAGCAACACAGCCTGCTTATTCACAACAATACTTATCATTAGACTCCTGTGGATTATAATTGACCCTCCGTTTGGCTTTTCTTTCCAAACACCAAACAGAGTATCACGGGCTACTACCTATCGGGTGGTAATTTTGCACATATTTATTACTTACCTGAAAGCCTGTTAGGAGGCTGGTGTAGGCTTCGGTTACTCCGCTCTTGGCAGACGAAACCTTCCGAATCACCACGCTCATAAGAGTACGGTGCTCTTCATCCATGGAAGCGCCACGAAGCGCTTCGAGAAGACAATCCGGCGCCTCATGCACAACGGAAGTCCTCGACACAGACGGCTCGCCCTCCCTAACGAGGGGCCGCCCGCGTGAGTCCGGAACCATCGAAGGTTCCGGAACTGTGTTCGGCTGAGAGCCCGGCTTGCCATGGCTCTCATCGACACGATTCGTGGGGATTTTAAACCCCGCGTGTCCGACATCTAGAATGCCGCCTTGGGGCGTCTCCAGAGTCACCTCCCCCCGCTCTGGGAGCCTTCGGGACAACACCTCCGTGTCATCCGCGGGTTGAGGAGTGGTGGCCGTCGGAAGCGAATTTATCACTGAATCGCTCAGGGATCCGGAGGAAGATACCTCGGGATGAGCCCTGGCCGGACTGCATATATGTTTGGCATTATAAATACAAAAACTATGAAGTGAAATCATGATAGAATGCGGACACTTACGATCGCATTGGGGGCTTCCCCCTGGGCAGCCACCCCTCCTCGCTGTGAGCGGCCGTGGCGGAGTAGTCCGGAAGGGACAGCTTCCCCTTCTTGGACGCCCCAGCCTCCCCTTCTCGGGCGACTTTTCTCTTCTTCTCCCCCCAGTGTGGGGAGGTAGAATCTCTTCCTGATTCCCCCCGCCTCCGCGGGAGGAATCCGTCTCGTCGTCATCAGACGACAAGGGTATGATGGCCTTACGCCGAGGGCCTTTTCCGCCCCCCTGGTCCGCCTCCCCAGACCCCTCATCCTTTCCATATGGGGCGTCTTCTTCTTCTTCTTCTTCCTCCTGTTCGTGGGAGGAGTGCGCCTCGTCGTCTTTAGACGAGGCTTCTGGCACAACCTTACGCCGGAGACCCTTTCGGGTCCCCGGGGCCTTCTTCTCAGCCTTCTTCTCTGGCACCTTGTACGGTGCCAGGACCAGCATCTCCGTTAGGAGAGCATCCGCTGGGCCTTCTGGCAGTGGAGCCAGACAATAGACCTGCTCTCCTGTCTCCACATAGTCCTGAAGCAAATATGCATAACTACTTAAGGCACTCCCATGAATATATTGGGAAGAACCGAGTCCGGTGATGGTCCGAGAACTCACCTGACTAGGAGCCCGCGCGGTGTGAAGCCCGCGGTCCTCGGACGTGGGAGGAGGAACTTCAGAGGCCTTGAATAGCACCTTCCATGCGCCTTTGTGCGTCATGTCGTAGAGCTTTCGGAGCGTTTGGTGTTCGGCCGGGACGAACTTCCACAGATTGAATGCCCAGCTTTGGCAGGGCAGGATCCGGCGAACGAGCATGACCTGGATCACGTTGACAAGCTTGATGTTCTTGTCCTTCATGCTTTTGATGCATGTCTGGAGTCCGGTCAGCTCCGTAGAATTGCCCCGAGACAAGCCCTTCTTTTCCCAGGAGGTGAGCCGCATGGGGGCTCCGGATCGGAACTCGGGGGCTACTGCCCAGTTGGCGCCGCACGGCTCGGTGATGTAGAACCACCCTGATTGCCACCCTTTCACGGTCTCCGCAAAGGAGCCGTCAAGCCATGTGACATTAGGCATTCTGCCCACCATGGCCCCTCCGCACTCCACTTGTTGGCCGCTTACAACCTTCGGCTTCATGCAAAAGGTTTGCAGCCATAGGACAAAGTGAGGCCGGATGCGGAGGAAGGCCTCGCATACGAGATGAACGCCGAGATGTTGAGGACAAAATTCGGGGCTAGATCATGGAAATCTAGCCTGTAGCAGAACATGAGCCCGCGGACGAAGGGATGGAGTGGAAATCCCAGTCCACGGACGAAGTGGGCGACGAATACGACCCTCTCGTGGGGTCCTGGGGTCGGAATGGCCTGCCCAGCGTCCGGTAGCCGGTGTATTATGTCCGCGGCCAAGTATCCGGCCGCCCGAAGATTTGTGATGTGCTTCTCCTTGACGGTGGAAGCCACCCACTTTCCTCCTGCTCCGGACATGTTTAGCTGTGCGGAGGAGACTTGGGCTTGGGCGCTGGAGCTCAAGGGGGCAAGAGTGGGCAAAGGAGGAAGAAGGCATGGGTAAAAATGAGGAAATCTTATCCCTTTATTGAGGCGCCGAAAGCGGTACGCCTCCCCACTTGCCCGTTGGGAATCGCTTGCTTCCCAAGCGCCATGATTGATGGTGTGGTGGGATTACCCATACATGTATTGATGAGAATCCCGTAATAAGGGGACACGATCTCTGCTTTGACAAGACATGTCGCCTCGTAATATGCACTGTAGCTGGTTGGGGGAAAACGGTTTGAATAATGATCCGACCGTAATAACAAGTCGCGTCATCAGAAAAAGTTGTCAGCAGATTGCATTTGTGAAATGTCATTCTCTGTATGGTGGCATATGAAGATCATCTCACAGATCCGGACACGGTCTAAGTGTTCGATAACTACTTTGGAGTATTCGGAGAAGGAACCCGCCTTGCAATGCCGAAGACAATACTACGCACCGGACTCATTGTCATTGAAGCCTGGTTCAGGGGATACTGAGGGAGTCCTGGATTAGGGGGTATCTGGACAGCCGGACTGTGTACAACGTCCGTACTATTGAAGCGTGAAGATACAAGACTCAAGACTTCGGCCCATGTCCGGATGGGATTCTCCTTGGCATGGAAGGCAAGCTTGGCGATCCGGATATTATATTTCCTTCCTTGTAACCGACTCCATGTAAACCCTAGCCTTCTTCGGTGTCTATATAAACCTGAGAGGTTGGTCCTTAGAAGGCCGATCACAATTACAATCATACCACCATAGGCTAGCTCTTAGGGTTTAGCCTCTACAATCTTGTGGTAGATCTACTCTTGTACTACCCATATCATCAATATTAATCAAGCAGGAAGTAGGGTTTTACCTCCATCGAGAGGGCCTGAACCTGGGTAAACATTTGTGTCCCTTGCTTCCAGTTACCATCAACCTTGCGCACAGATCGGGACCCCCTACCCAAGATCCGCTGGTTTTGACACCGACACCCATTCTGAAGCGGCTATCAAGCACTACTTGGACGAACGTCCTTCGCTCGTTTTAACGCAGTACCGCATTACGCTTATCTTAAGCTTAAGATGCCCAGTCCACATGGCATCATCATAGTTAGCGGAAACACAGACCATCCCTTACGTGCGGAAGAATGTGTGGCGGCTTTAGCAGCCGAACGCTAAACGGCCTCTCCAGCCAAAACAAATAATCGGTCGTCAAGACCGCGGACACGGCTAGACGGGTCCGGCGCACCCCTCGCTATAACAGCTCAGATAAACCTAAGATTGGGTCGAGGGATATACCCCCATAGGTGGTGCTAGGGGCTTCCCGCACGTAAAAAGGGCTACAGTTTGGCTTGACCTTATTTAGATTGAATTTTAATGGTTTATTAAGAATAACCAATTTTTTGCACGATGACTTTCACCGGGGTTTTTCTCTTTTACAGATGATAATCGTGCTACACCCTTCCAGGATACGTCACAACGGAGACACAGGCGTAGACATGCAGCAGGGCCCCGCTCAAAGGTTTCTTTTCAGATTAAGACCCTGTGTAAACCTTTCTTACTGTCTCTTGTTGCTTCACACCCTCCGGATACTCAACACAACTGAGAGGGATGCTGGCGTTGTTGGCATTTCGCCACGTCAGACTAATGCACGTACCTAGAAATTCAGGGTTCATCATCAAGGGCGTTAATCAGCCCGTTATATGTTGTAAAGTCCGAATACCGTAGGGAGTGTTCGGCGTCATGAGTTTGGCCTTATATGCATCAGCTCTGAATCATGTCTTTGGTAAATAGTTGGGTTTGCCCGGCTCCCGTGTTTTGCTACCTTACGTTCCGCTCTATCGGCTAAGGTGGCACCGGAGAACTACTGCGATTGTGCCCTGGTTAAAGCCGAAAACTGACTGTCATGATAAAGCATGAGACTGGTCAACCACTCGAGGACTCAGCGGAATCTTCGTGATTCCTCCGCATTAACGAAGGACCGGTTTCCTGGTCATGTATGTACGCACACCGTATTCGGATAAGCGCGGAAGTACCAGGGGCTATATAGTAGCCCCACTGTCAAACTCCTATGGGTAAGTGAAAGTGTTAAAGCAATATGGTCCGATTGCCTTGTTCGCCGCGCTATCACCTCCTTAATGGACCAAGACGTTGGATCAAGTGTGAATACGCGCTTTTCCGAACACCCCCACATTATATGCGTGGGGGCTGAAGCCGACTACTGCAAAATTTCAGGTTATATACATACATAAACGGCCGCACAGGAGGCATAATAATACTTTCTGGCAAAAGTATAAACACAACCTTTATAATCCAAATAGCATTGTTTTTACAATTGGGGTACATGTCACTCGAACATGATACTCTTCGAGCACTGAGCCTATATTAAACGAGCACCTTCTAGGACTTCTTAAAAATAGTGCTCGGCCGAGACCTGGCCTACGGCCGGAGCTTGGTTTGCAATAGCGGTGGCTTCCATCTCTGCCCAGTATGTCTTAACACGGGCAAGAGCCATCCACACACCCTCTATGCACGCCGACCTCTTTACAGCGTCGATATGCGGCACAACACCAAGGAATCGTTTCACTAAACCAAAATAACTATTCGGCCTTCGTCCTTCCGGCCAAAGATGATCCACGACAGACCTCATGGCAAGTACGGACAATCTATGGAGTTCAGCCCACTCGGCCATTTGTTCATTTAATAGCAGCGGACGCGTTGGAGCACTAAACTGTGACCAGAACAACTTTTCCATTTCATGATCTTTTTGATCTTTGAAAAATTCAGTCGCATCAGCAACACTCGTTGCCAAGTCCAAGTACGCGTCTGCAGCACTCCATAATTTATCCAGAGGGGCATAATTCGAATCTCCAAACTTTGTCCGCAACAAAAAGGGCTTCCCAGTCGTGATATTTCCAGCTTGACGAAGCTCCTCCTTCGCTGCTCTGATTTTAGAGCGGGTTTCCTTGGCTGCTACCATGGCTTTCTTCAGGTCTGTCGCTTTTGCTTGGCTTTCCTTTTCAAGAAGCTCATACCGGTCAGTGGCATCCTTCAGCTCAACAGCCATCTTGGCTATTTTATCTTCGCTCTGGCGATGAGCAGCTTGTTCGGCTCTTAACTCTTCAGCCGCCTTTAGGGCGGCCACATCGCTTATCCTAGCTTGTTCCTTGGCTTGGGAAAGCTCCGCCCGAAGGGTCTCCACGACGGCAGCTCCATCTGCAGTCACAGCATATTACAAATACTAGCATCATGCTCCTCTTAATATCTGTTGACCGCCGGAGAATACATACCCTATGCCTTGTCAAGCCGCTTGTTTACAAGCACGATGTCGGCATCTGCCGCATCAAGTTGCCGCCTTAGTTCGGCAAACTCACTAGTCCGGCCAGCCACCGGACCCTCAGCCGCCTGCACATGAAGGCAACATGATCATTACCTGGGACTATAATCCTCTGTGTGCCGCCTTTGGACATCAACCAGAGTCTCAGGGGCTACTATCTGCATAGGGCACACCTAGCGTGTGCGGTACCGCCAAAGAAAATATTACTTTGCATACCTCAAAGCCTCTTAGCGGGCTCATAAAAGCTTCATGCAACCCACTTTGGGCGGATAAAATCCTCTCAACCACCGTACCCATTAAAGTACGATGCGCCTCTGAGATAGCCGCTTGCTCCAGAAGACCCATCAGCGCGTCCGGTCGTGCACCGAATAGTCCCGGACTCTTTTTGTTGCTCTCCTTAGGAGCCGAATACTCCGGACTTCGGGTGGCCGAAGGGTTACCTTCCGGCCTTGGCGGATCAGGAGAAATCCTCCATGACGACACCTCAGGGTCGTCTGCCTCATGAGGCGGAGAGACAGGAGGAGGCGTTTCGCTCTCCATCATCTCCAGAAGAAGATCCCTCGAAGAGGAACTCTATCGAGAAGGGCTCCGATCCGAACTGCAAGACATACGTCTCGGTTATTGCCCTCGGAGATGAAGCAGGATATGTTTACCAAAAGTACTTTTGTTCACTTATAGCTCGGTGGAGGGCTGATCCCCTTGTGAGCATTGTGCGGTAAGGATGCCCTCTGATGGAGGACCCCCTGGAGAAGGCTTCTTCCCTCGTTTGGAAACCCTTGTTTCCAACTCTTCAGAGGCGGTCCTTTTCCTTCCTTGGGAGAAGGGATTTCAGATTCTTCTCCCCGATTATCCTCCTTCGCGGAGATACTGATTCCCCCGGTTTGGATGAGTAATGCGTGAAGCCCGCTTTTGGCTTCTTTATTCCTCCCTTTATCTTCCTCTGATGGCACTTGATAAGGTGCATGCTCGAGCATCCTGGCTAGTACAGGATCCAGTGAGCCTTCGGGAAGGGGGGCCGAACACCTGATCATCTTCGCCTTTTTTATCCAATCCTGGTCAAAGGGCAATTTTTTAGAATGATGTTAGGACAAATGAAAAGACAACATGTTCGGCCGCAGAATTACTTACCTGGGTATCTGGACGATTGCAATTTAGACCCGCATCCTCGGTGGTGTCCGGACACTTTATTCATGATCCGAAGAACAATTCATACATCCCTTCGAGCGTCACGCCGAAGAATTGCTGAATAGTTTGCGTTCCTTCCGGGTTGAACTCCCACATACGGAGAGGTCGACGTTGACATGGCAGGACCAGACGAACTAGCATGACTTGCATTACCTTGACAAGGCTGACATCTCTCTTGAGGAGATCTCGGATGCGACTCTGCAATGTCGGCACGTCATTAACTGGCCCCCAGTCTGGCCCCTTGTTGACCCATGACGCTAGTTGTGGTGGGGGGCCCGAACAGAAGGCGGAGGCAGCTACCCACTTAGTACTTCGGGGAGCTGTGATGTAAAACCACTCCCGCTGCCATAAGTCGGACGTCTCCGGGAAGGAACCTTTTGGCCATGGAGCATCGGCGCCTTTGCTTATTATGGCACCTCCGCATTCTGCGTGTCGCCCATTGATCATCTTCGGCTTCACATTGAAGTTCTTGAGCCATAAGCCAAAGTGTGGGGTGATGCGAAGGAAGGCCTCACACACGACGATGAACGACGAGATGTGCAGAATGGAATCTGGAGCCAGATCATGGAAATCGAGCCCATAATAGAACATAAGCCCTCTAACAAAAGGATCAAGACTAAAGCCTAGCCCTCGGAGGAAGTGGGAAACAAATACGACACTCTCGTTGGGTTCGGGAGTGGGGATGACTGATACGTCTCCAACGTATCTATAATTTCTGATTGCTCCATGCTACTTTATCTACTGTTTTAGGCAATATTGGGCTTTATTATCCACTTTTATATTACTTTTGGGACTAACCTATTAACCGGTGGCCCAGCCCAGATTTGCTATTTTATGCCTATTTCAGTGTTTCGAGGAAAAGGAATATCAGACGGAGTCAAAACGGAACGAAATCAACTGGAGAAGTTATTTTTGGAAGGAAACCCACCTGATGGACTTGGACCCCACGTCAGAAGATACGGGAAGTACTCACGAGGGTGGGGGCGCGCCCTCCCCCTGGGCGCACCCCCCTGCATCTTGGGGCCCCCGTAGCTCCACCGACGTTCTCCCTGCACCCATATATACCTACGTACCCTAAAACTTCCAGAACAGAAGATAGATCGGGAGTTCCGCCGCTGCAAGCCTCTGTAGGCACCAAAAACCAATCGGGACCCCGTTCCGGCACCCTGCCGGAGGGGGATCCCATCACCGGAGGCCATCTTCATCATCCCGGCGCTATCCACGACGAGGAGGGAGTAGTTCACCCTCGGGGCTAAGGGTATGTACCAGTAGCTATGTGTTTGATCTCTCTCTCTCTCGTGTTCCTCTATGGCACGATCTTGATGTATCCCGAGCTTTGCTATTGTAGTTGGAGCTTATGATGTTTCTCCCCCTCTACTCTCTTGTGATGAATTGAGTTTCCCCTTTTGAAGTTATCTTATTGGATTGAGTCTTTTATGAACACTTGATGTATGTCTTGCGTGGGATAACCGTGGTGATAATGGGTTATTCTATTGATCCACTTGATGTATGTTTTGGTGATCAACTTGCGGGTTTCGTGACACTTGGGAACCTATGCATAGGGGTTGGCACACGTTCTTGACTCTCCAGTAGAAACTTTGGGGCACTCTTTGAAGTATTTTTATGTTGGTTGGATGAATCTGAGATTGTGTGATGCATATCGTATAATCATGCCCACGGATACTTGAGGTGACAATGGAGTATCTAGGTGACATTAGGGTTTTGGTTGATTTGTATCTTAAGGTGTTTTTCTAGTACGAACTCTTTTATAGATCGATCCGGAAGAATAGCTTTGTGGTGGTTTCGTACCCGACCATAATCTCTACGTTTGTTCTCCGCTATTAGTGGCTTTGGAGTGACTCTTTGTTGCATGTTGAGGGCTTTTCATATGTTCTATCTATGTTATTATTGTTGAGAGAACTTACACTAGTGAAAGTATGAACCCTAGGCCTTGTTTCCTATCATTGCAATACCGTTTACGCTCACTTTTATCGCTCGTTACCTTGCTGTTTTTATATTTTCAGATTACAAAAACCTATATCTACTATCTATTTTGCACTTGTATCACCATCTCTTCGCCGAACTAGTGCACCTATACAATTTACCATTTTATTGGGTGTGTTGGGGACACAAGAGACTTTTTGTTATTTGGTTGCAGGGTTGTTTGAGAGAGACCATCTTCATCCTACGCCTCCTACGGATTGATAAACCTTAGGTCATCCACTTGAGGGAAATTTGCTACTGTCCTACAAACCTGTGCACTTGCAGGCCCAACAACGTCTACAAGAAGAAGGTTGTGTAGTAGACATCAATGACCGTCCCTTGAGCAGGCAGCCTGGGCAAGATTTCGGCGGTCAGATACCTGGCTTCTCTTAGCTTCTTGATGTCCTCCTCCGTGACAGAGGAGGCCATCCACCGGCCTTGAAGGTTAGATCCGGACATGATTGAAGGTCCGAAGCGCTTAGCCTGAGCCTTGGGTGTTGGAATTCGACATGGGGGAAGGGAAGGATCGAGCACGAGAAGAAAAGGACAGGCCTTGGCCCCTTTATAAAGAGGGTGAATATCAAGCGTCCTCTGCGTGGCCGTTTGGAACTTGCCTAAAATCAAGGAGTCATACCAGCAGGCACGATTGGGTTACCCATACCCGTGTTGATGAGAATCCCGTGATAAGGGGAACACGATCTCTGCTTTGACAAGATGTGCCAATAAAACCGCCTCGCAACACGTGCAGTGGCAGGCTGGGAAAAACGGTTTGTAATGACCGAACCACGGCAGGACGTCACGAACAGTTGTCAGCAGATTAGATTCGTGGAAATATTATACTCCCTATGGTGGTATGAGGAATTTGTTTTGCAGAGCCGGACACGATCCTTGTGTTCAAAATATTCTATGGAGTATTCGGAGGAGGAACCCGCCTTGCAATGCCGAAGACAATCTACGCGCCAGACTCATCATCATTGAAGCCTGGTTGAGGGGCTACTAAGGGAGTCCTGGATAAGGGGGTCCTCAGATAGCCGTACTATATCCTTTGGCCGGACTGTTGGACTATGAAGATACAATATTGAAGACTTTGTCCCGTGTCCTGGTGGGACTCTCCTTGGCGTGGAAGGCAAGCTTGGCAATTCGGATCTATAGGTCTCCTCCCTTGTAACCGACTCTTGTGTAACCCTAGCCCCCTTAGGTGTCTATATAAACCAGAGGGTTTAGTCCGTAGGACAACAACAATCATAATCATAGGCTAGCTTCTAGGGTTTAGCCAATACGATCTCGTGGTAGATCAACTCTTGTAATACTCATATCATCAAGATCAATCAAGCAGGAAGTAGGGTATTACCTCCATCGAGAGGGCCCGAACCTGGGTAAACATTCTGTCCCCCGCCTCCTGTTACCATCCGCCTTAGACGCATAGTTCGGGACCCCCTACCCGAGATCCGCCGGTTTTGACACCGACAGTGTGTGGGGTACCTTTTTGCAAAATTGCCATAGTTTCCTTCCTATCCACCAGATATAAATCGGACGACCTATATTGCAGGATGCAGGCACACCATCATCACCGACTCGTCTATACCATGTTAAAAAACTCTTTTTTATAAATATATATGTGATATATATTCCCCTTGATTTTTCTTATGTATAAAGTTGTGATATAAAAGATCTTTATATTTCTTTACAGAGGGAGTATCTCTCTGTCAAAAATATATTTATGTGTAACTAGTTACTCCTATCTTTCTACTTCCTTTCGCTGATGTGTGGGGCATCCGGCAACGGGGTCCACATGCCATATGCACCAAATTAGAGTGCACAATTGCACGATAGACACACCCCGGTCGTAGAGCCATAGTAATGCCCAATGAGCCGTCAAATCACAAAAAAACCCACCTTTCCAGCTTTAGCAGTAAGCTGGACGGATGAAGCGACAATATTTCACTGGGCCTGAATCCCCTTCTCCCTCATCTGCTTGTTCAGAGAAAACCCCCGCTGAGCGATTGCATAGGGTTTTATCATGGAGAACCTGGTACGAATTCTTCGTCCATCCCCGATAAATCCAAGACCCCTGGTCGCGGGTACTCCTAGGATGGCAGCTCTGGTGAAGTATGGCGATTCTAATAGTACCAAGGACCCCGAGTCTGACGATGACAAGACAGGGAAGGGAAAGAAGAGCAGCAATACCAAGAGGCAGCAGCATAACCTGACGGGTCATGGAAACAACAGTAAGCGTAAAGCAGATAACAGTTTGGATTTTGTGGCTAATACCAACTTGCAGGACAAGGGCCAGCGGCGTAAGGGTAAACCGCCCCGGCGTAGTGGAGGACTCAGTCCTAACCCGGAGCGCCTGTCTTATCTGTTAAACCAGCCTTGCCCGAAGCACGGGTCATAGGACAAACCGGCCACGCACCTATGGAAGGATTGTTATATCATGCAGGAGTTCAAAAATTCCAATTTCTTTCGATATGATCATGGACCGGGTGGCGGTTCAGGCCCCGGATCTCATGGGCCGGGTTATGGTGGAGGCAGTTCTGGTTCAGGTTTTCACGGTAACCTGAGCGGGCATAACAATCAAGGCAATCAGGGCAACCAAGGTGGTTATAATCACCAAGGAAATCAGCAGCAGCAGCAGTCGGGTTACTAGAGTAACCCGAAGCAGTTGAATAGCGGGCAGTATCATGTCTTCACCACTAGCCTGGACAAGTGTGATCAGAAACTTCATAAAAGGGCAGTAAATTCTGTTGAACCGGCGGTGCCCCGTTACTTGCGCTGGTCTGAGTAGTCGATCGTGTGGAGTAGAGAAGATCATCCACCCCGGGTCGATAATCCGGGTCATCTGGCACTGGTGGTGGCGCCTCAGGTTGGAGGTTATAAGTTCACTAAGGTACTCATGGATGGAGGGAGTAGTATCAATATCCTTTATTATGAGACCTTCCGGTGCATGGGGTTGACAGATAAAAATCTTAAACCGTCCAACACAGTCTTCCATGGTGTAGTGCCTGGTAAATCAGCATATCCGGTTGGTAAGATAGCTCTAGAGGTTGCTTTCGGTGATGAGCATGATTAAAGATCAGAGACGTTGACCTTCGAGGTGGTGAAAATCAAAAGCCCATATCATGCCCTGTTTGGACGGTCGGCTTATGCTAAGTTTATGGCAAGGCCCTGTTATGTCTATCTGCAGCTCAAGATGCCAGGTCATAAGGGGACTATCACAGTGCATGGGAGCCGCAAGATCGCTTTGGAATGTAAAGAAGGTGATGTAGCATACAATGAATCGGTTTGTGCAACAGAGGAGTTGAAGTTCTACAAGGACAATGTTGATCTGGCAGATATGACTTCTTTGAAAAAGCCAACTACAGAGCATGAACCGGCCTTGAAGTTTAAGTCGGCTGATGAGACTAAGCTTGTTTATTTCGTTCCTGGCGATTCATCCAAGCAGTTTAGCATCAGTGCTAACCTGTATCTGAAATAGGAAAGCACGCTCATCTAGTTCATCTGTGAGAACCGGGACATCTTTGCATGGAAACCTTCTGACATGCCAGGTGTACTGAGGGGACTCACTGAGCACACACTTAATTTTGATCCCAAGTTTAAACTGGTCAAGCAGTTTCTTCGCCGGTTCAATGAAGAAAGACGGAAAGATATTGGTGAGGAGGTAGCCAGGCTCTTGGCGGCTGGGTTTATCATCGAAGTGTTTCATCCGGAGTGGTTGGCTAATCCGGTGCTAGTACTTAAGAAGAACGACACTTGGCGTATGTGTGTGGACTACACAGATCTCAACAAGGCTTGCCCAGCAGATCCTTTTGCCCTCCCGCATATTGATCAAATCATTGATGCTACGGCGGGTTGTGAGCGTTTGAGCTTTCTGGATGCGTATTCTGGTTATCATCATATCAAAATGGCAGTTAAGTACCAGGAGAAGACAACCTTCATAACTCCCTTTGGAGCCTTCTGCTATGTGTCAATGCCCTTTGGGCTCAAGAGTGCCCAAGCGACTTATCAGCGTTGTGTGCAGAATTGTCTTCATGATCAGATCGGCCGCAATGTTCATGTTTATGTGGATGATATTGTGGTAAAATCTGGACAAAAGGAGACGTTGATAGATGACTTGAAGGAGACCTTTGATAACCTATGGGTTTCTAAAATGATGCTTAATCCAGCCAAGTGTGTTTTCGGTGTGCCGGCAGGCAAGCTCTTGGGTTTTCTGGTATCTAACAGAGGCATCGAAGCTAATCCGGAGAAAATCAAGGCTATAACTCCTTTGGCTAAATCGAAGTATATTAATGATGTTCAATGCCTGGCAGGCCGGATTGCCGCGTTGAGCCGGTTTATCAGCCGCCTTGGGGAGAAGGCCATCCCTTTATATCAGATGCTGATGAAGACGGATAACTTCGTCTGGAGTGACGCCGCTAATGAAACATTTGAAGACTTAAAGCGGCAGCTGGCTAATCCGCCGGTTCTTGCTGCTCCTGTTGATAAAGAGCCATTGTTGCTATATGTGGCAGCTAACGCCCGGGCTGTTAGCGTGGCTATTGTGGTGGAGCGCAAGGAGGCCGAAAAGGAGTACCCGGTCCAATGGCCGGTTTGTTATATCAGTGAGGTACTTATTGAATCCAAGAAAAGGTACCCGCATTGTCAAAAGCTGGTATATGGAGTTTTCATGGCAAGCCGAAAACTTAAGCAATATTTCCAAGGTCATCCCGTCACGGTGGTCAGCTCTGCTCCTTTGGGGGACATAATCCAGAACAAGGAAGCAACTGGCTGGATTTCTAAGTGGGCTATTGAGCTTGGGCCTCATGGGTTGAAATATATACCCCGGACGGTGATTAAATCTCAGGCACTTGTGGATTTCATCAATGATTGGACAGAACTACAGGCGCCGGAAGAGAAGCCAGATCATACTTTTTGGACTATTCATTTTGATGGGTCTAGGAAATTGGAGGGCTCGGGGGCTGGAGTCGTATTAACTTCCCCACGAGGTGATAAGTTTTGTTATGTTCTCCGTTTAATGTTCCCTTGCACTAACAATGCAGCTGAATATGAGGCTCTAATCCATGGTCTTCGGATGGCTAAAGAGATGAATCTAACCCGAGTTAAGTGCTTCGGTGACTCGGACCTGGTGGCTCAACAAGTGTCCGGTACTTGGGATTCCAAGGACCCAGTCATGGCAGCGTATCGTCAAGAGGTGGATATTGTTGCAGGTCACTTCAAAGGTTATCAGGTTGATCATGTGGACCAGCGGAAGAAGGAAGCGGCTGATGCTTTAAGCCGTTTGGGTTCCCAGCGTAAACCGGTTCCACCCAATGTCTTCCTGGATGTGCTGCATAATCCGTCCGTCAAGCTCCCTGGCGAAGAGGATTTAGTTGTTCCTAATCCAGAGGCTCAGTTGGTGGCGGCTCTTCATGTTATCCCGGATTGGACGGTTACATATCTGTCATATATGAACCGGGGCGAGTTACAAGAAGAGGAAACTTTGGCCAGGCAGATAATTCGGCGGTTAAAGTCCATGACTATTATCAATGGAGAGTTACATCATTTCAGTGTGACAAGGGTGTTTCAACGCTGCATATCTCCTGAAGAAGGCCGTGAAATTTTGTGTGAGATCCACGAAGGAGATTGTGGTCACCACGCCGGTTCAAAGTCTCTGGTGGCTAAGGCGTTTCGTCATGGTTTTTATTGGTTGACAGCTCATGCTGATGCTGAAGACTTGGTCAAAAGGTGTGATGGATGTCAAAAATTCTCACGACGCGCTCATGTACCGGCTCAAGAATTGAGGATGATTCCAATTACTTGGCCGTTTGCAACTTGGGGGCTGGATATGGTTGGGCCCTTTAAGAGGTCCAAGGACAAGAAGACCCACCTTTTGGTGGCAGTTGATAAATTCACTAAATGGGTGGAGGCAGAGCCAGTCAGCAAGGGTGATGCAGCTACGGCGGTTAAATTCATCAAGAAGGTGATTTGCTGGTTTGGCTTTCCACACAGCATTATAACTGATAATGGTACAAATCTGTCCAAAGGAGCTATGAAGGAATTCTGTCAACGTGAGCACATCCGACTTGATGTGTCATCAGTGGCTCAAACCCAGTCTAATGGTCAAGCGGAGAGAGCCAATCAAGAGATCTTGAGAGGCATCAAGCCCCGGCTTATGGTTCATTTGCAACAAACGCGGGGTTGTTGGGTGGAGGAGTTACCTTCTGTGTTATGGAGCATCAATACCACGCCCAACAGATCCATGGGTTACACACCTTTTTTCATGGTTTATGGAGCAGAGACGGTTCTCCCTAGTGACATCCGTCATGACTCGCCCCGTGTGGCGGCGTATGTTGAAGCTGATAATGAGAAGGCACGACAAGAAGCACTCGACCTGTTGGATGAGGAGCGTGACATTGCAGCGGCTCGTTCGGCGATTTACCAGCAGGATCTACGTCATTATCACAGCCGTCGGGTTAGAACCAGAACTTTTCAAGAAGGTGATCTGGTGCTCCGACTCATCCAGGATCAGACTGATATGCACAAGCTATTCCCCCCTTGGGAAGGACCCTTTGTGGTCAGCAAGAATCTGCACAACGGGTCATATTACCTAATCGATGTTCGAGAGCGCAAAGACTCACGTAAATCGGAGGAGGAGACCCACCGGCCGTGGAATACTGCTCATCTTCGGCCTTACTATACTTGAGCCATATGCTCTGCTCATGTACATAGTTATGACAATGTATATATTAATGTATATATTATGATTAATATAATAAACCAGAGCCTCAGCTAAAGCGGGGTATCTGTTGTTTTTCTTATATCATGTGTGGTTACATGGGGCTTCTGTTCATAAAGCGGTGTCTGGTTTACCCCTTAATTCAGCTTATTAAAAGCTTTATATAAAAATCACTTGTAGGCTTGGTTGCACTTGAACCATAGCTACACCTCTTGATCAGCGCAATGCCACAATATCACTTGGGGGCTTGGTCGTATTCGAACCATAGTCACACCTCTTGATCGTCTCAAAGCCAAATTACTCCGGGGCCAAAGAGAGTGTTGCAAAACCAACAACTCAAACACAGGCACCCACCGAGCACAGCTCAAAATGTTACTTGGGGATTCTTTGTTGTCGCAATGAATAAAGAATCTACACTTTTAATAGGCTATCAAGCCACGCCTTGGAAGCCTGGTGTCTACACCTAAAACCCCGGGTTAGCCTGCCTTCTTAAGTAAGTCACTCCGCCCAGGTAAACCTGGTATGACCCGTCGAACTTTGACAAGTTACTCTGATAAGACCCTGAACTTGTCAAGTTAAAACGACGATTGGTTAAGGATTGAGGACCATCTTAAAAGGCTTTGTAAAATGGTTTAACTCAGTGGCCTAGCAGCCCATGAAAAGCCTCGAATTTTGGGCCTGGTAGCCCGTGAAAAGCCTCGACTACAAGTTTTCATTTGCTTTTTGCCAAGTTTTTCTCTCTTTTGACAAGGCTTATGATGTTTTTGATAAACCAGTGTTCATCAACCCGGCTAGGCTGTCAACTACAAGTTGTCAGTACGTAATCACTTATAACCCGGAGTTTCTTAACCTGGTCTGGTTTTGACTCTAAGTCGCCAGCATTGAATAAACTGGTGTTTATCACAACCTGGCATGGTTTTCTCATAAACCGGCACGATGTGAAAGGATTTATCGTTACTCAAGATTGGGGTTATCACCCTGACTACCAATGTTGGTCGGCCAACGTTGTGATTCAAGGTCACGGGTATTAATTATTTTCGTATTTGATTATCTTTTTACAGCTTTGGTTATAAACCATGGCTATATATCTAGGCATCACGACCCATCTGGTGGTAAACCACCAGGACACTATCAACTTCTTGTGTGCAGGAATAAATCGCTACGGATTATGAACATAATATGTCTTAAAGCATGGCAGATTAGCAAGTATCAGGCACAAATAAATATGCACGAAGGCATAATAGACCAAGTGTGTTAACTAGCCTATTACAAGGCGTTTCAGTGCCCAAAAGGATAATTGTTTCTCAAATAAGCATTGCAGCATGTGCAGGATTAACCCGGCCTCCGGATCATGATTCGCCTCCAGCTTGACCTGATGGCTGCGGATCATCTTGCACCGGTTCATCTTCTTTGTCCATACCCAGCGGCTGGAAGTCAATAGTTGTCCAATCGATCCCAATTAGGGCTTGGAACACAGCTTCATCGCTTATAAGGGTGGCAGTTCAATGTCAGGGGCATAGGTATGCTTACAAATTGGCGGGATGAGATTTTCAACCTCTGGAGTTGGTGCAGCAACCCGTTTATTGTGGATGTCATAACTCGCCTGATAATGTGAAAGATCAGCTTCTTCAGCTAATTGGCAAGCCAGTGGACGTACTTCCCGGTTTATGGCTCGGAGGTCCTCGTTTCCGAACTCTGATCCGTCTTCTTTTAAGCCCGGATAGCCTTTGCTGACATCCTCCGGATCAAGGTCAGGCACCCATGCCTTTGCCCGGGTTAGTGCGGTCAGAGCACCAGCCCTTGCAGCAAATCTCTTTAATTCTTCTACCCGGGCAGGCAGCATAGACAGCCTTTCTAAGGTCTCCTTGATTAACGTTGGGGGCGGTTTATTGTGCGAAGCCATGCAGATGATTCATTGCACGCCGGTATACAACTGCTCTATCAGAGTATAGGCAGCCTTCAGCTTCTTCTGTACATCAGAACCCAGATGACTAATGTGAGTTCCTGCATCATTACACACATCAGTAAACCGGCAACGCATGGTAAGATATGTTGAAAGTGTAAAGCAAGGATGTTTTACAAAACACAACAACAGTCATGGCATGTATCTGCCGCTTTACGCCAATCAGCTCATCTACCACCAGTTTAAGAGCTGCTTCTGCGTCCTTGGCTCTTTTTCGCAAAGCGGATTTTTCTGTTTGCCAATCCGCCCGCTCCTTGTTGAAGCTCTCTTTCAGTTTCTCCATAGCATCTAAAGCGCCGGTCAATTCTTCCTTGGCCTTGGAGGTTTCAGTTTGCTGGGATATGATGTTCTCTTGCAGATCAATGATTTGAGCTTCCTTTTTGCTCAGCTCAGCCTGTAACAGACAGAAGTATAATGAGTTGGTAATGCATGTTTGAAGTACCAAGCACATAACAAGTTACACACCTGATACTTGGGGGCTAATGCATATTTGCTCTGGGTCAGAAATTTCTGCTAAGTCCCAAGCACAATACAAGTATTGCTCTTAGCACTTGGGGGCTAATGTAAGTTTGCTCAAAATGACATTGTGGATTTTCTTCTACACAGCCCGGTTCATCTTCATAAGTTAAACCGGTCCTCGGAGACTAAGCATGCAAAATTGAGATATTACAAAGTCTCGGTTCAGATTGGTATCATAAACCGTCACTTGGGGGCTACTAGAGTTGATAAATTGCAATTGGACGTAAGAAAAAAATAGTTATGTAGTTACCTCATATCACTCCTTCATCAAGTTTACCAAACTAGCTTCATGATCACGACTGGTGTACAGACGGTTCAAGATGCGAGAGTGAATGTCTTGGGCGTTGAGATGGGTGTAGATGGACAAATTGGTGCTCCATTTGCCTTTGCCCATAGCAGCAAGCTCATCCTTGGCGCTATGTTTGGATAAAGCGACCGGGTTGCCAGGAGCGGTGTGGCTGACACCAGTAATTAGAACATCACCCTCTTTATCATCAGCAACCTTCACGGGAGTTGGCAGTTTGTCAGTAGCCTTAGCTGGACTGGTTGATTTATCATCAGGTCGGACCGGGATGGTCGGTTTGTCAGCATGGCTTGTGTGTCAATGTCTACTTGTTCAGCAAACAAGTCATGATCTTGAGGCAGTGGATCATTAATCATGGCATCAACATTGGTTTCTTCAGGTCTGGAGTCTTTTTGGTTCAACAACCACATTATCATCAGCCGGTTTAGTTAACCAAGCCTTCTTGCTGGGTCTTGCTTTGGCACTGAGAAACAAATATAAAAGGTCAAGATATTGTGTCAAGCATAAGGCATTGAAAATAAAAATTAAAGGTATGACTCACCCAGGAACCGTTTTGAGGGGTGGAAGCTTTGTGGCTGATGAGTCGCCAGAAAATGAGTGAGAAGTACCCTGATAATTTGAATCATACGGGTTAAGAGGCTGACGGAAACAACCCGCTTTGGGGCAAGAAGTGTCAAGGGTATAAGAGACCTCTGATCGGTGTTTCCGAACCGGAGTGTTCGGTAAACTGGCGGAGGTAACTACCTGGCCGCTGTGCCGGGTTGTGCGGTGAGCTTCATGTTGCTGCGTCTTCAAAAGAAAGTTTGGGTCCAAGTAAGCAAGGGGGTGAGAAAATTTTACTTTCCGGTTTGCCCGACGCATTTTTGATGTTGGCAGAGGATCTGAATCGGAGGAAAGAATGATTACCTCTACATCATCAGCTTGGCTACCTTCAGCGTCGTCCTGATAATAGTCATTGTCAATGAGGTGTATGAAAAATGAACCAAGAGAGTCAAGTTCTACCTCTAAGTCCGGATTAGCTACATCGGCGTCAGCATTTGGCTCGAAAGACACGGTGGTCCTTTTCTTGGCAGGCTTTTTAACAACCTTGGTCGTCCGACGAAGTGGCTTTGCCGGTTTGTCTTGTGGTTTTGCTAGTTTATCCTGTGGTTTTTTCTTCCAGAATGGATCATCACCCTGGCAAAGATGAACAAAGTTTACAGAGTATTTTAAAGGGATTAAACTGAAAAACAAATAAGTCATATGATTCTTACAGCTCACGGTTTGTTGGAGGTGCAGAAAGGACTTAATCCGGTCTGGCTACAGGCAGCCTCCGGTTCATTTAGCATCTTCACGGCCTCAGTAACTTCAGCATTTGTAAGCTGAATATCAATGTGCCTATGAGGGTCTTTCAAGCTCCCGGTGTATTCACACATCAAACCGGGGCGCCGGCTTAAGGGCAGAATGCTCCAGCTTATCCAACAACGAGCAAAGTCGACACCTGTTAAACCGTTCGCCATAAAGGCTCTAAGCTTTGACAGTTGTGGGGCATAGTTGGCCCTTTCCTTTGCAGTTAACCTCTGAGGAAAGGGAGGTGTATTGCTAAGACGGTGAGGGCGGTAACCCGGCAAAGGGTTTTCATCAGTTGGAGATGTGTCTTTGCAGTAAAACCAAGTCTGGTTCCACTCTTTTGGGTGACTGTGAAGCTTGGCATGAAGGAAGTTGAATTCCTTCCTTTTTTGAACCGCCATTCTGCCAAGTTCGGTATTGGGTCCATCTGTGAACTCTGTGCAACGGTTTAAGTGGAAGAAATCCCTAAACAATTCAACTGTGGGCTCCTCTTGAAGATAAGCCTCACAAAAGACTTGGAAATGGCAGATGTTGGACACAGAGTTTGGGCCGATGTCCTGAGCATGAAGCTGAAAATTGGCAAGCACATCTCGGAAGAATTTTGAACCGGGCGGGCTAAAGCCTCGACCTAGATGATCAACAAAAATGACCACTTCTCCGTCCTTGGGTTCAGGAGGATTTTCCGTACCAGGGGCCCTCCAATGGATGACCTCTTTTTTGGCTAAAGCGCCAGTTGCGACAGATCTGTTTAACTGATCTTCGGTGGCCTGAGAAGGAACCTAGTTGCATTCATAGACTTGCTTGGCCATTGCAATGGGAAGCTGAAACATGATTATTGTCGGTTTAAGATTCACAATGGACAACTATAAAGCGGTGCAAGGATATATGCACGTTGTTAAACCGGAGTTTTTATTGGTAAACTGGAATCTGACAATGGAGAAAGTGCAATACAAATGCATTGGCGGTTCAACAGGGGACTAAAGGTACCTATCAGATCATCATTTTTTATATAAGATTAAACCGCCTAATCTGGTATTGAAGTTACAGATCTAAGATGCGTAAGTGAAGGAAAAACAAGTTTCACAGCTTGGCATGGTAATTTCAGATCTACTGTACGTTGGTAAATCAAAATATATTTTGACCTAATTTCAAGTTCTCGAACAGTTCAGCAAAGTTCAGATGAGTTTTATATAAAGCAGATGCCCTAATGAGAAAAAAAGAGTTTAAAATACAAGGGCACTGGAAAGTATCGGATTTAAAGTAGCCATTGGTGCTACTGAAGAGGGATAAGGAAGAAAAGCTCCAAGAACTTCGAAGAACTCCGAGGAACACTAAACCCTAATGGTGGATCTAGGGCGAGGAAAATAAGAACTTACTGATGCTGAGGGAACAGCGGAGGAGCGTCGTGGCTTTCTGGTGCGATCAGGTTGATGCAGCGACCGTCGTTGAGGCAAATGTGAAGATCGACGGCGGCGGCGGAGTTTGAAGGTTCGGTCAGCACGAGGAAGAAGATGATGTGATGAGGCACGAGGGGGGAAATGTCAAGACCCCCTGGCCCTATTTATAAAGGCAGATGGATAAGTGACAGGCGCGAAAATCGAGGAGCCTAAAATGTGGATATGAGGCGGAGCTGTCGCCTCGATTGTCGGAGGCTCATTAAGAAAGGTGAGCTTTATGCCATTTTTAACAGCAGATGACGTCATGGCGGTTTATCATGATCCTGGAGGATGACGTCAGGACGGTTTACAAAGACTTATGCGAAGGCGTTGAAGAAGAAACTTTCTTAAGTATTGAAGGTTGACATGAACCAGTTCAAATCAATCTGGGGCCTAATGTTGGGGATATTACTACTGGGCGTAAACTGGCCAGGAAAGGCCGGGTTATCCCTATGAAGAGTTATACTTGAAATCCCATGAAGACAGAGATGATGGCGCTTCAAGAAGGCCCAGGGCCCAAAGGCGGTTTAAGGCCTGTAGTCATAAACCGACGTTGATATGTAAGCTTGTATTATAAGATAAGGAATAAGTAGAGACCAGGCCGGACACGTTTATGAGCCGGCCTCGGAACCCTGTAAACCAGCGGGCGTCAACCCATGTATATAAGGGGACGACCCGGCGGTGGTTTAGGGGACAGACAACAACTCCAGACCCAGGCAAAGCGTATTCGCTCCCTGGTCATCGAAACCCTAGCAGTTCCACAACAACTGGATTAGGCCTTTACCTTCACTGCAAGGGGCCAAACCAGTATAAACTCTCTACGTCCCTTGTCCGCTTTAACCCCTTTAAGCTAACCTGTCGCGATGGTTCCACGAGTAAGTCCTTTCTCTTGGACATCTGCCGTGACAAAACCACGACAACAGCCGCCGCCGTTGATGCATTTTTCTTCCTACTGAATCTAGTGTGTTTCATTTGCAGTGCCCAAAGTGCGAGGACCCTACAGGGTTCTGTGCCCTCGACTGGTTTCAGTTAAGGTTGTTAAGTACTCTTGTTGCTTTTACGGACTGTCGTGTTTCTTCAGTCCTGTCTTCCTCCAGCCGCCAAAACCAAACCAGCGTCAGCGGGGACGCCTGCGTCCGCCTCCCATGGCTGGCTGCACCTCAGCGCATGCATCACCGCCCCATCATCTCCTAAATCATTAACGCCGACCTCTGAGGCCTCGCCGTCATCCTCCGCACGCTTTGCTGCGCTCGCCGTGGCGCCGCCCTCTTGCGTTGTCAACATGGTCAACAAACAAGAGGAATCGGCAGAGGACTGTACATGAAGAGAATGACAATAGGGGCCCACCATGTCCATGGCCGGATGCAAGGAAGTTCCTCATTTTTTGTTATATATATATATATACTCCGTTGTCAGTGTATGGAAAAAGAAAATGCTTCCTGCTAGTGGTTTCCTGACATCTGGGACCCACAACATTGTCAGCGTATATAGTCAATAGACAAGAGAACAACACAAGATTTGCTGACACCTGGGTCATAGCTACTCGAGCAGTATTTTTTTGTTATTGTTGAGATGGAGCAGGGTTTCAACTGGGTTGTGGCCCATCTAGCCCAGGCTTATATTTCATGTTCACCACATGACCAGCCCAGCTATTTTTTTTTTGTGAAAATGAGCCCAGTTTATTTTTCTATGCCCTGATGGGCTGCAACTCTTTCAAGACGCCTGCAAATCTTGAAAGTAATATGAAATGGGCTGTAAATACAAGAAAATAGATGAAAAATTGGCAATTACTTTTTAATTTCTGAATTTTTTCACATTTTCAGATTCCAATTTCACTGGGCTTTAACCTAATTCAAATATATATTCAAAGTACTTTAATCTGGCATGACATTTTGGTATTAAAAATAGTTTGGAACCCAGGGAAATATGCAAAATTTCGTTTAAATTTTTAACCCTGGCCCTGGCCAACAAAAAAACAGACTGCAATAAATTGCATAAGAAGTTGCGATGAGCTAAATATAAATTATTAAAAAAATAGGGAATGGTCTGACTTGTGGACCTATTAAGTTGACGTGTATGCAAGATTTTTTTTACTTATTATATACGACAACAAACGATTCTAGCAGACGTAACCGTTGGATGTCAATCCAATGGCCGTCGTGTTTCTTCAATCTTTGATCTTCTTGCTCCAACCACCAAATCCAGCGTCGGTGGGAACGCCTACTCCCGCCTTCCATGGCCGGCTGTGTTGCCGCGCAGGCCTCACCGCCCCCTACTACTCCCACGTTTGCAAGGCCATCCCTCTACTCACCCACATCCCTCCACTGTTGTGGCTTCGCCGCCTCCGGGTCATTCCCTTCCTAGGTCTCGCCGTCGTCCATCGCGTTGCTGTTCTCAGCACGCCGTCGTCAATGTTGTCAACAAACGAAAACATCAGAAGAGGGACGTACATGGAGAGGCTGATAGTTGGGACCCACATGGTCCATGGACGCACGCAAGCAAGTACCTCCTTATAAAGCCAAAAAGAATGAATACTCTCGCTGACAGCTCGGACCCACCAGCTATATCTTCGCACGCAAGGAAGTGCCTCCTTATTATGCACAAAAAACTGAATACTCCCCCTGCTAGCTGGGACCCGCCATAGTGGGAGGCTGACTTGTGGGCCTACTAAGTTGACGCGGACGGAGGGCTTTGTCAACTTAGTCGACAAACTATTCTATCACCAGTGACCGCTGGATTGTTAACATCCAATGGTCGTCCTGCTTCTTCAACCTCTGATTTTCTTGCTCCATCCAGGCCACCGCGTGCTCTTGCCTCCCGTGGCCAGCTGTGCTGCCATGGAGGCCTCACCGCCCCTACTACTCCCACCGCTGGCCAGGCCCTGCGGCGATGGCAGCCTCACACCGCAGCCGAACCAGTGAACCCTCATACTCCTCTCCGCATGGGCATCCACTGCCACGTCTTCCCCAGCCGGCTCCGCGTCGTTCCCTTCCTAGGCCTTGCCATTGTCCACCGCCTTGGTGCTCTCGGCGTGGCGTGGTCAATGTGGTCAACGAACGACTTCCATCGGAAGTGTACTGTACGTTCAGAGGCTGAAACTGGGTCCATGGCCGCAGCAAGGAAGTGCCTCATTATTACGCGCAAAATAATTATTCCTCCACCTGACAGCAGGGACCCACCGGATGGGCCACCGTATTTCACAAAAAAAAAATTCCCCCTGACTGCTGGGACCCACCGGCTACATCTTCGCATGCAAGGAAGCGCCTGACAGTCTGGACCCACCTGGCCAAAGCGTACGTAGCGATGTCATTCTGGTCGCGAATGTGTACGTAAATACTGGTCGATGTAGAGGCACGCACGTATGGTAGTAGAGGCGCACATGTGTGGTAGTAGAGGCGCGCACGTAGCATGTACACGTACGTACAGCGGCCAGGGTGCAAGAAAGTAAATACGGCCACGTACGTACATACGGGCGGGGTCTCGAACGCCTACTCGCGCATACGTACGGCGAGGGCTCGTGTACATGGCTGTGGCTGGGTCAGAACGGAGAAACTGCGTCATCGTCGTGTTCATGGGGAGGCAACGGAATGCGTCGTGTTCATCGGGAGGCAACGGAACGCGTGTTTTTCATCGAGAGCCAACCGGCTTGGACGGAACAGCCGATGGAAACGAGGCCTGGCGTACCGCAGAATAGAGGAAATGTCCTTGTGTTCGACCGACCACGGGGAAATGGGATCCTATTCATCGGGAGGGGTCTGGCGTACCGCAAAACGGAGGAAACGGACCTCCTACGGTCGAAACGGGGCCTGTCTCTCCTGAGGGGTGTGGCGTACCGCAAAACGGAGGAAACAGACTTGTGTTGGAGCGCTACTATCAAAATGGGGGTCCTGTTCATCGAGAGGGGTGTGGTGCACCGCAAAACGGGACTCCACGAGATACTGTTCATCTCCACTGTCGACTGCCTCCACGGGCTACTGTTCATCCACCGTCGACCTCGTCCAGCCTCCACCTGCGACTGTCCATCCACGGGCTCCTGTTCATCCAGCCTCCACCGCACGCTCCTCCACCGGCTACTGTTCAACCAGCCCTCTCCACGGGGGTCCTATTCAACCCCCCTCCACGGGCTACTATTCATCCAGCCCTCCACTGGCTACTATTCAACCAGCCCTCCACCGGCTACTATTCAACCAGCCCTCCACGGGGTCCTGTTCATCCAGCCCTCCACGGGGTCCTGTTCATCCACCGACTCGATCGATCGGGGTACTGTTCATCCAGGGCAACGGCCTCTACTACCACGGGTTCCTATTCATCCAACCCCCCACCGGGAACTGTTCATCCAAACCCCCTCAACAACGCTCACTGTTCATCCAGAGGCAGCATCGATCGGCTTCAGTTAGCAGCTGTAGCGAAGGAATCGCTCGACCGGGTTCAGTTAACAGCCATTGCGATCGCTCAGGTTCAGTATCGCGTAGCCTGCAGTGCAATCGCTCGGGTTCAGTTAGAGCCCAATGCCTCGCTCGGGTTCACTTAAAGCACAACGCCTCGCACACACGCGCTTGCATACGAGAGAAACACGCATAGCTTGGCCCCCGACCAGCCACCGTAACCGGGAACTCCCCGATATTTTCCTCTCCCTCGCTTCTACCATGGTTTTTCCGTCATGGACGACCCAAAGAATGTCATGCAGCTGCGTCTCCGTCCTGCCTAGGATGAAAAGCCCATTTTCTGTCATAGGAGTAGGAGCCCACCACATCTATGATGATACTGGCTTTTGTCACAATTATCGTCATAGAAGTGTCATAAGTATGACAGAAAAAATTTCGTTCAGCCCAAAATGTCACAGATGTGTCTTTTTTTGTAGTGGTAGGTTGCCTTCTCCGGTGGAGTAAAATGGGTGATTGATAGTGGATGTACCAATCATATGACCAGAGATAACAAATTGCTCTACTATTTCATGGAAGCTATTCAACCATTTATGAGTATTATGTTTGGTGGAGGATCAAAAGGACAGGTACGTGGGTTGGGCAAGGTGGCTATCACAAATGACATGTCTCTTGCAAATGTCATGCTTGTCCAATCCCTTAAATACCATTTGCTTTCTGTTCGCCAATTGGCTTCTATTGGTTATGATACACTCTTTGGACTAATGGATGTGAAAGTCTTTAAGAGAGATACTCTCGAAGTGGCCTTTGTTGGAGAGTTGGATGGAAACCTTTACACGGTTGATTTCTCGAAAGAGAGCACATTCCATGCAACTTGTCTAATGGCCAAGGCCGACAAGGGGTGGCTATGGCATCGCTGACTAGCCATGTCGGCATGAGAAATCTTCAAGATCTCTTAAAGGGTAATCACATCCTTGGACTAACCAATGTCTCTTTTGAGAAAGATCGTGTGTGTAGTGCATGCATAGCCGGGAAGCAACATCAATCAAAGCATCCACCCAAGAATATTGTGTCTAGTTCAAGGCCTTTGGAGCTCCTTCATGTCGATCTTTTTGGGCCTCCTTCATGGGATAGTCTTGGTGGGAAAAGGTATGGGCTTGTCATTGTTGATGATTACTCAAGATATACATGGGTCTTCTTCCTCAAATCCAAGGACGAGACGAAGATCACCTTCATTGATTTTGCCAAGCAAGCACAACGCAAGTTTTTCGGATTTCGGGTTCCGGCAGACCCTTGAGGTTCGAACACTGGGGTTCGGGCGGAGATCTAACCCTCTACCAGCTCACTCCTCGCCGAATCCCTAGGATCTAACTACCAAACAGAACAGCACAAGAGACAAAAGATTTATACTGGTTCAGGCCACCATTATGGTGTAATACCCTACTCCAGTGTGTGGTGTGGTGGATTGCCTCTCGGGCTGATGATGAACAATACAAGGAAGAACAGCCTCGCGAGGGTCTGCTCTTGGCCGGTGCGATGAACTGCTAGGAGGAGTTCAGTCGCCCTATCTACTGGTTTCTTGGTGAGGGTCCAGATTGCCTCTACCCTAGGGGTGGCTAGTCCTATTTATAGGTGAAGGCCCTGGGCCTCTCCCCAAATATTGAACGGGAAGGGCGCCAACAATTGGCCATTTTGAAGGGGAACAGCGGGTACACTTATCCTGACAAAAGTTGGTCCTCGCCTGTCAAAGGCTCTGGTGGTGACGCCGGCTTGGGCTCCACAATGACTTCCTTCCGGTCGTTGGGCTGGTCTTGGTCTTGTTGCACCGAAATGGGTGCCTTTGCTTGATGCTCTCGCCTGCATTTGCTCCCTTTGCACCAAAGAGCAAAGGAGGACACTGCGTGGGCTGGCGCCCGACTGGCACCCGTGGTCGTCATGGCTTGCGTCATGGGCACCTCGCGAGGTGCCCCGCCTTGAACTCTCCGCCTCCTCGTGAGCCAGCCCGACAAGGCCGTGCCTGAGGAAGCTCCTTGTCGTCCGCCCCGCGAGGCTTGGCCCCTCGCGAGGGTCTTGAGGTTGTCTTGATGAAGATGGGCTGCGCTGGGCCTCTTTTGAGCCACACCGCAGGCCGCAGGCAGGCAAGTCTTGGGACCCCCTTCCCAGAACACTGACAGTAGCCCCCGGGCCCACGGCGCGCCCGAACTTGGCTGAGAAGCGAGGCAAAAGGGCAAGTGCGAAGCGTCGCGGGCCCTAACAGCCTGCAGCCTTGGGCGCCGCGTGGCGGTTGATTGGACGTGGGTGGCATTGTTCCCCCACGCCTCCTTATTTTGTGCCTTGCTAGGCGGACTCGCTGCCGCACACAGCCGCTCCCCTTTCCGCTGCTTGAGCGCTCCCTGTCCTTTCTTCCCTCGAACTCCAGCTTCCGCATTCAATCCAATCTCGAACCTTCCCCCTCCCTTTCCTGCCGTCATGGCTCCGCCGAGGAAGGGAAAAGGGAAGAAGCCCGTGCCGCCACCTCGCTCGTCGTCGACGGCGGCCGCCGCCATCGATTGGCCGGTCATAATCAATCAAGAAGGCCTGGGCAAGGTCGGCCCAGCCCTGGCCACCATCTTCAATGAGTGCAGGAGGACGACGGCCTGGCCCGCGTCTCGCTTCTCCATTGACAGGATTCCCACCGAGGTCCGGTACTTCGCCGACGCCCTGTGGGCGGGGCTGGTTCCCCCCTTCTCCGATTTCTTCAACATCGTGCTTTCCCATTATCAGATCCATATGATGCATCTGGGTCCTGAATCTGTCACCCTTCTCGCAGTATTTGCCTTCGTTTGCGAGGCAATGATGGGCATCCTTCCTTCGGTTGCCTTGCTGCGCCACTTCTTCTCTCTGCGCCTTGTCGACCCCACCCAATGTTTGGGGTGCGTGAGGTTCATCGCTGCGCCTGAGACAGCGGCTTCTGGAATTGACTTCATTCTTCCTCCGCCTGCGCCAGGGTTTCGCGAGCGGTGGCTATACGTGGACGTAGGGGTGCCCAGCCCCCTGCTAACGGAGCCATCTTCGCCAGCTGTGCCCAACTCAGGCTGGGGCCAGGAGACGCTCGCGAGCCCCCGGCTCGCCTTCGTTTGGTGTCGCTTCGAATTCCTGAGGGAGCTTGGCGTGACGGCGCCCAAGGTGGTGAAGGAGTTCTTGCTACGCCGCGTCGCCCCTCTCCAGCGCCATTCTCATCGAATGTGGGCCTTCAGAGGTCGTGGGGATCGCATGCGGCTCCAGGAAGAGGACCTAACGCCTGAAGCGTTGAGGAAGGTGCTCTTGATCTTGACTGGGGACCCTTCCCCTGGTGGCATTCGTCAAGGGGGGCCTTGCTGTACCTTTGCTCGAACAGGGGTGACTTTGTGAGGCAGATGCCCATCTTCGATGAATGGGTGACGTGACCTGCTGACCTCCAGGGGCCTCGCGAGAACCCAATGGTGGTGGTCGCCCTTGCAGCCGTCCAGGGCGGTTCTTCCTCAGGTGGCGAGGCAGGGAGGCATGAGCCTCCGGAGGCCGAGGGCGCTCCCGCTGAGGCGACAGCATTGGGCGGCGCTCATGAGGGAGCGGCCCCCGAGGCCCGCGCTGCCGCAGCTGAGGGTGGCGAGCGGCCGCCCGCGGTGCCTGCGGCTAAGGCCCCCGAGGCCCCAACCGCTCTTCTTGTTGAGGCGACCGGCAGTGCGCACCAGGCGGACGCCCCGGACGCGAGTCGCCTTGATGCTCCTTCTTCGTCGCAGGCTGACCCGTGCGCTCAACTCTTGGGTCGCTTCCATGTGGACTTTGAGGCCCTCTAGAAGAGGAGGGAGGCCCTGGGCGATGATTACCCTTGCCGCCTGCTGAAGCACAGGAAGTACTTCGCCATTGATGAGTAAGCCTTCTCCCTTCCTAGCTCCTGATTCTTCTGTTGCCTTTCCTGATCCTTGCTTCGCAGGGCCTTTCCTTCCAAGCTCATGGAGGCGGATGAGGAGCCATCCCCCTCGCCTCCACCCTCTCCGCCGTCTTCGATCATTCCGTGCAGCCGGGCCCTTGTGGTGAGGCCGGTTGGCGAGATGAGTCATCCTGAAGCACAACGCGGCCCTGCGCTCCCGGCGGTCTTCCTTCGCGGGCCTTCTCGTGGCATAGCCAGCCTACCGTGGGCTTCTCGCCTGGTGGTGGACCGTGATTGGTTGAGGTACTCCCTGCGCTCTTCACCCGGAGATGGACTGGCTTCAGGTCCGGCTTCTGGCTGGGCGTGCCCGCTCGCCTCAAGGGAGCCAGCCCCCAGCCCACTGCCTGGGAGGGGGGTGCTGATCCGCGCCCCACGGCGCTCGCCTGGGGCGGATGATGGTGTGGAAGACGTACTTGAGCGCGCCCGGGAGCGCCGCGCTCTTCGCGAAGGGTTCCTCCAGTGGGCGGCTGATGCGGTGAGCCTGCTTGGTGAGGAACTCGCTGATGAGGATGCGCGCCTTGAGGCCGAGGGCCTTCGGCTGGTTGCGGAGAGGTGCAAGCTGGAGGCGGCTGCTGCCCCTGCGCACCGTCGGCGCGATCTTGATGATGAGGAGGCCAAGGCGTCGCTGGCGGCCTCTTGGGAGGCCCATTCCCAGGCCGTCAAAGAAGCCCGGGAAGCTGACCGGCGACGAGAGTCCATGGAGGAGCGGGCACGGGAACTCCTGGCCCGGTGCCGCTTGCTGGAGGAGCAGGTGGAGCTGCGCGAGGCAGCCCTTGCGTCGATGAAGGTGGCCTCCGGCGACCCAGCGGAGTTCTAGAAGCATGAGGAGGCGTTGACGCTGGAAGCCGCCGAACGCGCGCGCGGGCACGAGCGCCTGGAGACGAGGGAGCGCTTGGTGACACGAGCGGAGGACGATGTCGTTGCGCGGGAAGCCCGTATCTCGAAGGAGGTCGGACGTCGGGTGGCGACGGCGCGCCAGAATCTCGAGCGCGAGTTCTCGGAGAGGCTGGAGTTGGTCCGGACCGAGGCCGAGGGCAGGACCACCATTCTGAGGACTATGCTGGAGGAAGCGACGCGGCGGGCTGATGCCTTGCGGGCCGCACTCGAGGCGGCGCAGGGGGAGTCAACTACTTCCCACGCTGAAGTGCTTCTTCTTCGCCAACAGGTGGTTGAGGCTGAGGTCGTCGCCTGCCAGAATGCGGGTGAGATGCGTCAGCGACGGCTCTTGGAACATGAGCACGCCCCCATGCTCACCACACTTCGGGAGAGGGCCAACACGGCCTTAGGTAACATCTGCGAGGCGGCCGTCGGCGAGCCGTGTGCCATTAACTACGCCGGAAACCTTCAATTCTTCACCGACATCGTGACGCAGCTGGAGGCACAGTCGGTTCGTGCCAACAGGTTGGTGGAGGAGAGGAGCCGAGCCCTGCTCGGGCGCGCCTTTTCCCGCGTCTTCAGCCATCTCTGGAATATGGATCCTCACTTTGACTTTGACGCTGCCATCGCCCCAGTCCCCCAGGCCGTCCGAGACGACCTGGCGTATTGGGTGGAAGACAACGTGGACGCCCTTGTCCGGGCCTTTGCTTCGGACGATGATGGCGTGGTTGTGGCCGTCGACAAGGGCGGCGTGGTGAACGGCCCTGACGCCGCTGAGGACAACACGGAGGGCGATGGCGAGGCCAGCGACGCCAGCGACAATTTGGGTGGCGTTCCTGAGGATGCATTGGAGGATTTATCCGATTGACATCGCATTGTTCCTGCTTCCTTATCCTGCATGAATAGAACCCAGGCTTTTTGTCCCGATGGTTATAAGAGCATTTTTGGGAGGGGGTTCCCCTCATGTAAAAACTTATGTCCTGCGTACTAGTGAATGCTACTTTACTCACATGCCCGTGCCAAGTGGTTGGCCATGTGAGGAGCCTGCTGGCTACTTTACCTCTGTCCCGAGAGGGTCTTGAGACAACTTGTCGGGGGCCGTGGCGCCCTGTATGCCTCCTGACTGAATCCGCGAGATCTGCAGTGAAAAACCTCCTGAGGGGGTATGACGGCGGCAGTTTGGGCTGCGCGCAAGCTAGGCCAGACCCGGCTCGCGCGGGGCTCACGAGGGGAGGCAGCTAAGACGAGGTTGTAACCAAAACGCGAGAGTTTTCTCGAACGAGACTAAGCACGCCTTCCCCAACACACGCAAATCTCAAATGCGAGTTCAACTTAAATCCAGCGGGGGAAAGCAACAACCAAGGGAAGAGCAATGAAAGCAAACAAAAAGCCGCGTCCGGCACCTAGTCTAGTCTTGGACGTCTTCTCACCAGTGTGGAGCTAAGTGCTGCCACTAGGCGTGGGAGGGAGCCCCAGGGCCTGAGGCCGGCACCCCTGAGACTCCGGGGTGTGTACAGCCCCACTCATTATTACGTGAGAGTGTCATGGGGCGGCGAGCTTCACAGGCACTGGGCCTTCTTCACAGGTACCGGCCTTCTTCATATCGCCAGACGAGGGCCCCTCCTTGCGCCACACTCTAGTGCCATCAACAATGACCGGAAAGCAGGACACCACCGATGGGGTAGAGCTGTCGCCAGCGGTTCCCCCGACGACCATGGGTCCTCCGCCAGGGGCAGGCCCTGAGGCACCTCCCTAGCGGAGGGCCTACCTCCTGGGAACGCCTTGCTCCGAACGCTGCAGTGGTGATGTCGGATCTCGGCCCCTCTCCTGCAGCCCCTGACGCCCTCCTCCTGAGGGGTAAGAGGCTGCTGGAGCGGGGCAGCTGCTCGCTGTGACGACCTGCACCTCCTACGACCCATGATTAGTGTATGCCTGCTCCTGAGGGATTAGTGGTACCCGATAATCGTCGCTTCCAGCGTGGCCGGCAGGGCCGTCCCTGGGTTCCTGGAAGAGCTCAGCCTCTGGCGCCTTGTCCCCCAAGCCTGGGCTGAGGAGCGAGCCTTGTTTGCCCCCGCGTGGATGCCCTTGATCCATCATGTGGGGCACGTACTCTTCCGGGGCCGTTACCCCGAAGGCTGCGCCATAGGGCTCCGCATGCCATGCAGCTCTGCTTGACGTGCCAACCTGGTGATGGTAGCGTGGCGGCCCACGGGGGCCGTGGGTCATGACGAGTCCTTCTTCACTGGTGGGGAGCAGAGTCGGTGCTGCCGCCGGCCCTGTGCTGACAGCTTCACTGGTGTTGGAGTAGCCTTGGAGCCCGCGGTTGCTCGTGGGGCCCCCGCACTGGCCGCCCTGGGCCTGAGACGGGAGCGGAGTGCAGAAGGGGTGATCCCCCGAGGCGGCGAAGCCCAGGAGCTCCGCCACCCGCTCCAGCAGCACATCGCGGCCGCCTTCCATCAGCCTGCACTGCAGCAGCTCTCGGGCCACCGTGAGCGCGGCCCTTGAGTTCGCCTGCTCCCGGCGGGTGTACGGCGTTGTGGCCGCGGCATGGTTGGAGGCCCTTGCTGCCGACCGCGTCTGCCGCGATGTTGGAGCTATCGAGGCCTGTCCGCGTCGCCCACGGCCCACAGCGCCCTCCGGACCGCGGGCTGCCTGGGGCACGGGGTCGGCCGGGGCGAGCGGCTCTACGCGGGCGGGCCAAGCCGCCCAGGGATCGGGGTTGCCCCCCTGGTCGCCGGACATGGTGATGGCGATACGACGGGACGCGAAGTGGCAGAAGGCGGATCCCGGCGCACCCCTACCTGGCGCGCCAAATGTTGGATTTCAGGTTCCGACAGACCCTTGAGGTTCGAACACTGGGGTGCGCGCGGAGATCTAACCCTCTACCGGCTCGCTCCTTGCCGAATCGCTAGGATCTAACTACCAAACAGAACAGCACAAGAGACACAAGATTTATACTGGTTCAGGCCACCATTGTGGTGTAATGCCCTACTCCAGTGTGTGGTGTGGTGGATTGCCTCTCGGGCTGATGATGAACAATACAAGGAAGAACAGCCTCGCGAGGGTCTGCTCTTGGCCGGTGCGATGAACTGCTAGGAGGAGTTCAGTCGCCCTATCTACTGGTTTCTTGGTGAGGGTCCAGATTGCCTCTACCCTGGGGGTGGCTAGTCCTATTTATAGGCGAAGGCCCCGGGCCTCTCCCCAAATATTGAGCGGGAAGGGCGCCAACAATTGGCCATTTTGAAGGGGAACAACGGGTACACTTATCCTGACGAAAGTTGGTCCTCGCCTGTCAAAGGCTCTGGTGGTGACGCCGGCTTGGGCTCCACAATGACTTCCTTTCGGTCGTTAGGCTGGTCTTAGTTTTGTTGCACCAAAATGGGTGCCTTTGCTTGATGCTCTCGCCTGCGTTTGCTCCCTTTGCACCAAAGAGGAAAGGAGGACACTGCGCGGGCTGGCGCCCGACTGGCGCCCGTGGTCGTCATGGCTTGCGTCATGGGCACCTCGCGGGGTGCCCCGCCTTGAACTCTCCGCCTCCTCGTGAGCCAGCCCGACGAGGCCGTGCCTGAGGAAGCTCCTTGTCGTCCTCCCTGCGAGGCTTGGCCCCTCGCGAGGGTCTTGAGGTTGTGTTGATGAAGATTGGCTGCGCTGGGCCTCTTTTGAGCCACGCCGCAGGCCGCAGGCAGGCAAGTCTGGGGACCCCCGTTCCCAGAACGCCGACAAAGCTTGACAAAGAAATCTTGGCAATAAGAAGTGATAATGCCTCTGAGTTCAAGAACTACACCTTGGAAGAGTTTCTTAGTGATGAAGGTATTGAGCATCAATATTCAGCTCCATACACTCCCCAACAAAATGGTGTAGCAGAAAGGAAGAACCGCACACATGCGGAGATGGCAAGGTCCATTTTGGATGAATACAAGTCGCCACATAGTTTTTGGGCCGAGGCTATAAACACCGCATGCCATGCATCAAACCGGCTCTTCCTCCATATGAGCTCCTAACTGGGAACAAGCCGAATGTCAAGTACTTTCGTGTATTTGGGTGCAAATGTTTCATCCTCAACAAAAGAGAATGGTTAGGAAAATTTCAATCCAAAACCATTGAGGGCATATTTGTTGGCTATGGATCAAACTCTCACGCCTATAGAGTCTACAACAAATCCAATGGATGTGTTATAGAAACTTGTGACGTGGTGTTTGATGAATTTAATGTCTCCCATGGGGAGCAAGCTGATCTAAGTGATGTAGGTGAAGAAGATACTTTTCAAGATATCTTGACCATGGGTGTTTGTCCACTTCTTCCAAATGAACAAGAGCCTCATGATGATGAACAAGAAGATGGAAGCTTCACGCATCATTAAACTACTTCAACACCCTTACCACCACAAGCTCCTATTTCTCAACCAATGCCCGTATACCAAGTACAAGATGATGATCAAGTTCATATTCATGATAATCATCAAGAACAAGATCATCCTCAAGGGCAAGAACAAGAAAGTGCAATCATTGATGATGAACCTCAACAAATGCAACATGAAGAAGAAGATCTTTCACCACACATTAATGACCCATATGTTGAGGACGTGGATGATGGGCATGAAGTTGAACCCCGTGAAACCCTCACCTCCATCATGCCTCGAGTGGCCGGTCGTGTTGACGTTGACAAAATTCTCACCGGCATATCGGAAGGTAGAGTCACTAGTAAACATTTGACAAACTTTTGTGCTCACTTCTCGTTTGTGTCTAGTGTTGAGCCTCTCAAGGTACAAGATGCATTGATGGACAATGATTGGATCATTGCTATGCAAGAAGAGTTGAACAATTTTGAACGCAATCAAGTGTGGTCATTAGTCGAGAGGCCAAATACCGAGCACAACATCATTGGAACAAAGTGGATTTTCAAGAACAAGCAAGATGAGAATGGTGTAATCATTCGTAACAAGGCAAGGTTAGTGGCACAAGGGTACTCACAAGTTGAAGCTTTGGAATTTGGTGAGACCTTTTCCCCCGTTGCCCGTCTTGAATCCATTCGCATCTTACTTGCTTATGCTGCTTTCAATGGCTTTACATTATATCAAATGGATGTGAAGAGTGCTTTCCTTAACGGTCCTCTACAAGAAGTGTATGTATCACAACCACCTGGGTTCGTTGATCCCGATCACAACGACTATGTGTATAAACTTCATAAGGCTTTGTATGGCCTCAAACAAGAACCTCGTGCTTGGTATGATCATCTTAAGAAGTTTTTACTCGATGATGTTTTGTGAGAGCGGTGATCGATCCCACTCTTTTTACTAAGAGGGACAAGGGTGATTTGATCTAATGCCAAATCTATGTAGATGATATCATTTTTGGTTCTCCTGACATTCATTTGTGCAAGAAGTTTGCCGCTTCCATGACCAAGAATTTTGAAATGTCACTCAATACGGATTTGAAGTTCTTCCTCGGATTTCAAATTCAACAATTTCAAGAAGGAATTTTCTTGTCTCAAGAAAAATACCTCAAAGATATCCTACCGAAGTTTGAAATGTCTGATGCTAGTCCATGTAAAACACGCATGCCAACCAAAATTGTACTCAATGAAGACACAAATGGTATTCCTTTCAACCCATCTATTTACCGCTCTATGATTGGTTCATTGCTTTATCTTTGTGCATCTAGACCAGACATCATGTTTAGTGTATGCATGTGTGCTAGACTTCAAGCTTTCCCTAGGGAAAGTCATCATAAGGCGATTAAGCATATTCTTAGATACCTTGTTCACACCCCTAAGTTGGGTCTATGGTAAAAGGATGCTAAGTTTGATCTCATTGGGTACACGGATGCGGATTGGGCTGGAGACAAAGTGGATCGTAAGTCCACCTCGGGTGCATGTAAATTTCTTGGACGCTCCTTGGTAAGTTGGTCCTCGAAGAAACAAAATTGTGTTGCCCTCTCCAGCGTAGAAGCTGAATACATTGCAACCGCCAGTTGTGCAACTCAATTACTATGGATGAGGCAAACTTTGAAGGATTACGATATCACCTATAGACATGTACCTCTTCTATGTGATAATGAAAGTGACATCAATATTGCTGAGAACCCCAAAGATCATACCCGCACCAAGCACATTGATATTAGGTATCACTTCTTGAGAGATCATGTGGAGAAGGGTGATATTGGCATTGCTCATGTTGGCACAGATATGCAACTTGCAGATATTTTCACGAAGCCATTGGATGAAGCAAGGTTTTTTCAACTTAGGCGTGAACTTGGTATCTTGGAGCTTGACAACATTATGTGAAAACTAGTACCCATGCATGCATTGTCATAATGTCTTGTCTCGATGTAGGCATATATTTAGGGGGAGACACTCCACTCATGAGTACTCTCACCCTATGAAATGCATAAAAAGAACAAACACTCTCAAAGCTACCATGATTATTCTAACTATGGTGCTTTCAATGATGTAGTAGTATTCATGCACCCAAAGTTCCAATCCTTGCAGAGCCATGTCACATATACTCATACATGGTGGCTTTGGCCATCGCTCTTGTCATTAGAACAATATCTGTGCGGTATGTGGTTTATTATTGTTGGCATAGGATACTCATTGCTTAACATATTATGTCTTTGCATCTTACTACATACTGTAATCATCATCTCCCCATCATTGTTATTAGCACCAATAATTGCACCCTACTTTTCTCAAAATTTCCTATATGCTTCCGGACGTCCGCTATGTACCGGACGTCCATAAAAACCCTTCTATTGCCTTCATACCAGACGTCCGGTGAGACCGGACTTCCGTTAATTTCTGCCATGTCCCATCCCGTCGGATGTCCGGTGTTTCCGGTCGTGCGCTATCTGGCACTCGGGTAGGCTTTCTCAGGTCCCGCATGTCCGTTCCGCACCGGTCATCCGGTCAATTCCTGGCCCGCATATATATAGCGGAGTGTGTGTTGAGCAGTTCCTAAACCTAAATCCGCCCGTTCCTCATCCCTTCTCCGCCGCTGCCGCTCACTCTCCTCGCTGGGGGTGCGTGCCGGCTGTGCTCCTCGCTGGATCTGCACGGGTGGGGTCGTCCCAGCCGCCCTCGAGGCTCCGTTCGTCCTTGTATCGTTCGTCCTCTTGAGGTAGCTCCTCCTCTTATTCTCCCCTCATCCATCAAACTTCTTTGATCTATGACGGTGGATAAGTGAGTTGGGTCTTCCTCCTCCTCTAGGTCGTGATGCCAAAGACCAAGCACCCCGCGTGCAAGCAGGTCACCGGTGGACGATCTCGCATGTCTTGTCGTGGTGGCTCCGATGATTCACAGGAGCGGGATCATCCTCGGAAGCGTGTCGCCCACCCTCCCAGCTTGGCTAGCGACTCCTCATCGGAGGAATCCGACTATGGGGACGAGCTGGAAGATTTGGAGCAGCCCGAGTTTGTTGCTGTTCGCACCTCCGCACCCAAGCCGGGAACACGTCGGCCCACCTTCAAGCCTCCTTCTCCGGTGCAACCTCAAGGTGATGCCCGTCGCATCTCTCTTGAACCTCCACTCCCTCTCAGCCACAAAATTAAACAATTCAATGAGGTTCCCATAGCTTCCTATCTTAACCTTTGTCGTGACGTTGATCCATTCTCTGTTGTTAGCGACTCACAAGATGCTCGCTTTCGCACTAATGTCCTGGCAGACATTTGTACCACCATCATCATTCCTAAGGGTCTATCTCTAGATGTATGCATTGACTTGGAGCATATCCGTGCTCATTCGGTGAAATATCTGGGGGCTATTGAGCTCATTGAGTCATCTAATCGTGCCACTCCATTTGCATTTCAACATGATTTTAACCAAGCTGCCATTCATCAATTCTATGCCACATGTTATTTTGGTCAAAATAACACTGTAACTTGGATGACCTCCAACACCGTTCTCACGGCGTCTTATTCTCAATTTGTTGCTGCCCTTGGGTTTCCTGACACCGGTTTCAAAATCCATAAGGGTGACCCCAACCATAGGCCCAAGGGCATTGAGGTCTGTGCAGATCTTCTCAAACCAATAGAAGTACTGACTAATGAGGAGAAACATAAGGTCTGAACCAAGTCTCCATTTGGTGCTCACCTTTCTACTCATCTATCAGTATGTCATTCACACCATCTATCCCAAGATGGGTGACAAGGGGTCTTGCAATAGCTACTTCACTGATCTCATGCATCGCCTCTATGCATCTCCAAAGGGGAAGATAAATGTTCCTCATTTTCTGTGGCATGAGATCTGTCTTGCTTGTTTTCAGCACAAGCGGGCCTTTCCTCATGCCTGAAAGTGCTAGTTATCGACTAGAGGGGGGGTGAATAGGCGATTTTTACGGAAGTCTTCAAAACATGGAAGTTTCAAAGAAAAACAATAGAAACAACCTAATTGATATGCAGCGGAAGATAAACTACAACAAGCAAGCCATAATCAAATATGCAATAGCATTAACGTTCGAAGATTAATAGCAGCCAGGTAGTAGGATCAGGATGGAAGATAGTATGAAGCCAATCAACAATAGTAGTCAAGCAATGAAGTCAATCAGATAAGACGATAAGCAATGACTTCACGAAGACAAACTCAAAGTAAAGGAGGGAAGAGATAGAACCAGTTGCTTGTTGAGGACACAGGATTTGTTGGACCAGTTCCAGTTGCTGTGACAATTGTAGGTCTAGTTAGGGAGGCTGAGATTCAACTCAGAAGACCATGTCTTCACCTTATTCCCCTTGAGCTAAGGACACTTAGTCCCCGCCCAATCACTCTGGTAAGTCTTCAAGGTAGACTTCCAAACCTTCACAGACTTTGTTCACCCGGCAATCCACAATGACTCTTGGATGCTCAGAACACGACGCCTAACCGGCTGGAGGATACACAGTCCTCAAGTGTAATAAGTCTTCAGGTCACACAGACAGAAAGACTTTAGTGATGCCTAACACTCTTTGGCTCTGGGTGTTTGGGCTTTGTCCTCGCAAGGATTTCTCTCTCTCAAATGCTTCGAGGTGGGTTGCTCTCAAACGACAAAAGCCGTATACTAACTCTGAGCAGCCACCAATTTATGGTGTAGGGGGTGGGCTATTTATAGCCACTAGGCAACCCGACCTGATTTGTCCGAAATGACCCTGGGTCACTAAGGAACTGACACCTGTTCCAACGGTCAGATTTCAAACACACACAACAACTTTACTTGGGCTACAAGCAAAGCTGACTCATCCAACTCTGGATAAGATTTGCTCTCATTGTCTTCGCTCGAAGACATAGGATTTGGGTTGAGCATCACTTCAGTCACTCTGACTTAGTTCACTTGGACCCCACTTAACAGTATGGTGGTTCCTATGACTCAACAAAGAAGAAAAGGAAACAACGAAACCACACAGTCTTCACGCTCCATAGTCTTCACTCAATGTCTTCTCATGTCATAGACTTTAGTGTGAATGTCTTCACACACCACCATTGTCTTCAATGTCTTCATACATTTTTAGGGGTCATCTCCGGTAGGTAAACCAAATCAATGAGGGACACTACCTGCGTTATCCTGCAATTCTCACAAACGCATTAGTCCCTCAACCAACTTTGTCGTCAATACTCCAAAACCAACTAGGGGTGGCACTAGATGCACTTACAATCTCCCCCTTTTTGGTGATTGATGACAAACTGGTTGAAGTTTTCAACGGGGATAAAGTATGTGAAATTGTAAAGGATAGGAATTTGTCTTCATAAGTAGCAAGGGCTCCCCGTGAAGATGTGCATATAAATAATTTTGCTTTTGGAATGCAAATGCACATGGCAGGTTGTACTTGTGGAGATCCACTTCAACTTATGAAGATAATTCATCATGCATGAAGTGATATAGCATATAGGTGACATGCATAATGAAAAATGGACGTCTGCAGGATGATTTAAGTGTGGAAGTTATCATCGCACATGGAAATGCAAATAAGTAGCAGACGACCATCAAGTTTAAGTGTTACAACTCAAAAAACCAAATGTTTCAAAACGCAAGAGTTGTAAGCACGAGGCAAAATGTAACGCAACCGCCCATTTGAACCCGCTTGAAGACTATCAACTCATACGCTTCTCCCCCTTTTGTCAGTAATGACCAAAAAGGTTTGAAGACATAGAGTATCTACTCGTCTTCTTGATGAGTAGGTGAAGCAGCAGGGTTGTTGTCGTTGGGTGGCGGTGCAAATGAACTTGGTGCAGTGTCGATGCGCGCAGTAGTAGTAGGAGGTGGTGAAGTAGCATCATCTTCATCATTGATCACTCTGGCATTTACCGTTGCCGCGGAGGAAGAATATTCAGAGTCTTCAAGAGATGGAGTTCTTCGTAAGACAGCATTCCGTGGAGGAGTGGAGTCAAACTGAAATCTTTCATTGAAGCCATCATCTTGAAGATCTGCTTCAGCACTAAGCAGGGTCAAACTCTTCCATGATCGCCGACAAGTTTCGTGAGCAACAAAGGCATTCTTGGTGGCAAGGTTGCGAGTGCGATTGACATCCACCAAGAGGCTTTGCATCTGTCTCTTGAGCCAAAAGTGATGTTTATCATGTTTCTGATGAAGGGCCACAAGAAGTTCTCGATCATTGAGAACACGAGAATGCTTCCGAGGCCTTTGGGCAATGGTGCTTTCAGTGGCTTCAGTAGGTGCTCGATGAGGCAGACGAGTATTTCCAGCCAATGGATAGATTCGTGTAGCTGCTTGAACACCTTCAATGGGTTGAGTGAAGCTTTGGTGCTCGACATTCTGAAGACAAAGAGGCTTCTTGGCAGGGTCAGGATATATAGCTTCAACTGACATATCAACCTCAGGTAGAAAAATCACATGATTGCGAGCAGAAGGTTGATAGTTGACAGTAGAGTGTCGCTTTATGAGGTGCATGAACCATGGAGCATAAAACTTCAGACCAAAGAGATCAGAGCCGGAGGCAGCAAGTTGTCTGATGAAGAAATCTTGTGCATTGAAGCTGATGCCATTGAAAATGTAGAAGACCAGAGTCTTCATAGCTCCTTCAAGCTTTGTCGCTGATGAATGTCCTTTGATAGGCCATAGAGTCCGCCTGATGATGTGATATATGGTGCGTGGAAGATACTCAAGGTCTTCAACAAAGAACTCTGTTGGATATTCAGCATCAAGGGGCAAAGGCTTCATCATGCTCAGCATCTGAATCATATTGGGTTCAGGCCTATGAAAGATGCTTTCCAGGGCATTGCGATGATGTTGACAGCCAGGTTCATAGAGTTCTCCGGGAGTGGATAGGCCTGTAAGCTCGATGATATCCATAGCTTTGGCTTCGTGATGAACGTTTCCGGTCATCCACTCGAGAACCCAAGTCTTTGTATCTCTGTTGTAGCCGCGAATGTGCAGTGTGGCATAGAATTGAAGCAATAGTTCTTCATTCCAGTGTTCCTTATCTGTGACAAAACTGAGCAGCCCAGCATCACGAAAGCAGTCAGGTGCTTCTTCTAAGCAGGGAGTCCAGTAATGGCTTCAGTGTCGAGACGCATATGAGGGAAGATGCGCCCTTGATCATACAGAACACAGGAGTAATAGCTTCGCTGCTGATGACTCCAGAACCGATCCGATGCAATTCTTGGCTTCGTGTAGGGGTTCTTCGATCTATCAAAGAATGTGTTGTGGCTCTTGAAGCCATTAGCATTGAAGAACCCGACAGCGGTGGCAGTACCAGGAAACCTTGGCAGTCTTGGCTTGGGCTTCTGGACTTGAGGCCTATGCTCAACATGATAGTCAAATTGAGGACCAGAGACATTAGGCGGAGGGACCAGAACGGGCCATCTGACTGTTGTTAGCTCTCCGTGGTTATATGCCTGCTCAATTGTATAGGGCCTTGGTGGCGGAACAGGAGCAGTGGCAGCAACTGAGGCTTCAGGCTGCACAACAGGTGCTTCAGGAGCAGTTGCCTCACTAGCTTCAGGTGCAGTTGTTGTTGCAAGCTCCACATTAGCTTCAGCCATGACAATGTCATTGGCTTCACTTCCGTTGGTTGTGGCAGCTTCAGGATTTTCAACCTCCACTTGAGGAGCTGGAGGGTCAGGCATTGACACATTCACTTCATGAACTATTTCTTCAGGAATGGGGGAGTAGAGACACATTCTTCTTGACGTTCTTCATCGGCTGATGCAGCCGGATTGTCTTCAGCAGCAGGTGCTTCAGATGCAGAGACATTCACAGCAGGAGTGGCTTCTGAAAACACTTGACGTGCAACAGGTTGATGATGCACTTCTCCTTCTGGAACGATCGGAAGAGGAGCTTGAGGCCTTGGTCCTTTGCGAAGCCTTTGAAGTACTGGCGACGCTTTTGGAGATGGAGTGGGCAGGCCCTCATCCTCTTCAGCTTGTATGGATGTTGTGACTTGTTGTTGTTGGGAAGTGTTGGGGGAGTCTTGTTCTTGCGGGTGATCAGCCCATGAATCATGTTGTGCAATTGGCGTCAGAGGACGACCAATGCTGATGAGTTCGCTATTCGCACGAACAGGCGATGATACCACATTGTATTCAATCTGAGGAAGAACTTCATCCTCTTCAACATTGTCATGATGACCAATGTCTTCAGCAGCGGTGGGTTCAGCTGCTGGAATATCTTTAGCTTCAGGAGCCTCTGTGGAAGCAGGCTCATGAACAGTCATGTGAAGTTCTTGGGATGTATATGCAGGATGAGTCACTGAGATGGGTTCAACAAAAAGGGGCTCTGTGGGAGCAGCCCGATTCTTCTTGGTCTTGCGCTTCTTCTTGGAGGGAGCGGCATCAGAGGCTTCAGTATTCTTCCTCTTTCTAGCTTTTGCCTCTGCAGCCCTTGTCTTCTTCTGTTCTGAAGCGGTTGTGGTGACCTTTGGCTTCGATCCAGTCATGCTACTTGGGAAGATAATGCGTGGAGCTTCTTGGCTTGAATGCGTAGGTTGATCAGCAGTAAGCTTCTTCTTTTTCTTTGCTGCCATCCTCGGGTCAATGCCAGGACGGCCAAGTGACTTGCGCTTCTCAGCCTCATTGTAGGCAAGCACACACTTATCAGCCAAACTTTTCATGCGCTCACGAGAGCCTTGAGCTTCTTGGCGCTTCTTCAGAAAAGCTTCTTTAAGCTCATGCATCATGACCTTAAAGTTCCTGACGTCTTGAACACTCAGCTTGGCCATATGCTTCTTGAATTGAGCCTTCTCATAATCAATCTTGTTCTTGAGCTCAACGATTCGCTGAGCGAGAGCCAGCTCAGAAGCAATGGCGCCATTGAAGGAGACGCTGAGGCCAATTGGAAGCTGTAAGTCTTCAAAGCTGACGTTGGGGGTGTCGAACCACTCATCAATAAAATTGTGGATGATGGCCACATCAAAGAGAGGCAAGTTGTTGAAGATTTTTGCTTCTTCCTTGCTCTTTATCAGCTGCTCAAGAGCATCATCAGCAAGATCTTCATCACTTGACAGATCAATGGGTTCTTCACGCAGAATGGCGGCAGGAGTCAAGGCTTGATCAATATGCCTGACAAGTTGCTTTTTCTTCTCCATCTTCTTGGAGATACGGGATTGATCTTCAGACTGCACACTGGCTTCAGGAGGTGCAGTGGCCAATGGCTTCACACGAGAAGCTTTTGGAGGTGCGGCTGATGATGAAGCCTTAACCTTCTTTGGCTTCTTCGGCCTTGGAGTAGGAGCAGGGGCTTCATCAGAATCAGCATCATTGTTGGAATGATCCACTCTGGCACCATGAACCAAGACGTAGGAGATGAGACCATCAAGGTTTGCAAAGGGGCCAATTCTATTCTCTTCATCTTCACATGTCCCATCCTCACGGGGAGCAGAGGGACCAGGATTGAAGTCTAATCCCCATGACTTCTTGTTTTCCTTTGCTGAAGACATAGAAAACTGGAAGATGCGCTTGAAGAGATTATCGTCGTGACACCAGAGCAATGATGATGGGTCGGCTTCTTCAGGCTGTGGCCCACGGACCATGCAAGGATAGAATTCTTGCGCAATGGCTTCAGCTTTGTTCTTGGGGGGAAGGCCTCGATAGAGAATATCACCCCAAGGGCTCTTGATAGCATTTTTCTCTGCGTACTCCTGGGTGACGAACTTGTACTTGTACCACTGTTTAGCCCAATAGCGTCGAATCCATTGGATTCAAGTCTTGCGCTGATTGTAATCTTCTTCAGGATCTGTTTTATACATTTCTGCCAGATCCTCAGGCAGATCCTTCGAAGTTCCCCCACGATGCTGTCTGCCACCCTTCCTGACTGATTTTTTTGCAGCCATGAACTTCAAGCTGAATGGCTTCAATACGTTCAGAGGCTTCAGAGATTTACGCTTGCTGGTCAAGCAGGAACTGGCTTCAGGAGAATTGATATGATGCTGTAAGTATTCTGCAAACGAATGCAGACTATGAGAACCAAGGGATTCTCCCACGGACATGTACCTGTGACAGCATTAGAGATGCGAGGGAAGGGGAAGAGGTCATATGCATTCTCAGAAGATTTTGAAGATAAATCAGTTTGAAGACATTGACCTCATGATGCGAAGACATTCACTTATATGTGGTGAGTTGGTTCCAGATTTGTACCAATCCGTGAATAAGTACAAGTGAGGAATCAAACTAGATAGGAAATCTAAGTGAATAGACTAGGCATTATGAGATGCAGATAGAATAGATCTAACATTGAGTAGGCAGAAACCACTTTCGGTAAGTAGGATGAATCTATGAAGATCAAAAAGGTGGTAAAAATAGAGTTATAATTACCGCATGATGAACTGCTAGGTGGGAAGAATAGGAGACCAAGCAGTTCAGTCCACCGTGCCCTAACTTGGCGACGGAGGACACCTACGGCGACGGTGGAGAGGACGATGTCCGCGGCCGGCGTGAGGACGGCGTCGGAGAAGTCGAGGCAGCTAAGCGCTTCGTCGCCGGCGTCGTCGCGAGCTAGCGGTGGTGCTAGGGTTTTGACGGAGGTGGATAGGTGGAACAAGGATTTCTTTACTGCAGGGGACAAGTATTTATAAGTAGGTGAGAGACACAGCGCAATTACGCTGGTGCCCCTGGTGGTTCACATCTGAGGGGTACATGGCAAGCATCCAACATACTTAGAGTTGTCCCACGTTCCCACGCCCGCCAAGTATGTCGGATGTTCATTCCAGCTTCTCCGAATATCGACAATTTAAATAGGACTTGATGTTTTGTCTCTGTGTCTTCTGCTGACAAGGATGCAGAGAAGACATTCGACAGTTTCAATAGAATGCATATGATTTGGACAGATAGAGTTTGAGATAGTAAGTATAGAGAGATTAGGGTCCGATCACATTCACTTAGTTCAAAAGATTCAACTTGAAGTCATAGCTATAAGTGAATGCTGTATAGGACAGAACGCTAGTATATATATATGCAATCAACTCATCATAGCGGAGAAAATCATGAAGATAAATAGAAACTGAAGACAAACCAAATGTGAAGTCTTTGCAAAATAACGCCATGAGTGAAACACTTCAAACAGAGAAATTTGGTGGTGGCGTTACCCACCGTATAGGAAGTATTAGACCCAGACACGGCGCACAATTATCGTGGCGCTCCAAAGTCAAATTCCATGTTAATGTATTCACACTCAGAGTGTAAATCTTCATTAATTGAAGATATACATTACTTTGTGTGTTGCACATCTAAGTCATCAGCATGCATAAGTGTTAGGATGTGTGCCTGATCACAGGACATTAGAGGATTTCAAGATATTTAGCTCACACCGTAACTTGCAAAACCTTTTCTCATCCAAGGGCTTTGTGAAGATATCTCCCAGTTGCTCTTCAGTGTTGACGTGCATGATATCTATATCTCTCTTCATAACATGATCTCTGAGAAAGTGATGACGTATTTCAATGTGCTTTGTCTTCGAGTGCTGGACTGGATTGTTGGCAATCTTGATGGCACTTTCGTTGTCGCAGAAGAGAGGGACTTGCTTCAGATCGATGCCATAGTCCTTGAGAGTTTGCTTCATCCATAGAAGCTGAGCACAACAGGATCCAGCAGCAATGTATTCAGATTCAGCAGTTGAGAGTGATACACAGTTCTGCTTCTTTGAAGACCAACAGACAAGTGATCGACCAAGAAAATGACATGTGCTTGATGTAGACTTGCGATCCACCTTGTCACCAGCATAATCAGCATCCGAGAATCCAACCAGATCAAACCTTGAGACCTTTGGATACCATAATCCGAGTGTTGGGGTGTAAGCCAAATATCTAAGAATTCGCTTCACTGCTAAGTGATGCGATTCCTTTGGTGCCGCATGGAATCGAGCACACATGCAAACACTAAGCATAATATCTGGCCTAGATGCACATAGGTAAAGTAAAGAACCAATCATGGAGCGGTATACCTTTTGATCAAACTCTTTACCATTGTCGTCTGGACCAACATGATGTTTGGCCGGCATTGGCATCGTGTAACCTTTGCAATCTTGCATGCCGAACTTCTTCAGGCAATCTTTGAGATATTTTTCTTGAGATATGAAGATGCCATTTCTTTGTTGACGGATTTGAAGACCAAGGAAGAACTTCAGCTCACCCATCATGGACATCTGATATTGCTCTTACATCATAAATCCAAACTCATCACTGTACTTCTGGTTGCTGCAGCCGAAGATTATGTCATCAACATATATTTGGCACACAAACAGTTCACCATCATATGTCTTCGTGAAGAGTGTGGGATCGAGGGATCCAGGTTTGAAGCCTTGCTCTTCAGGAAGTCTTTGATTGTATCATACCAGGCGCGAGGAGCTTGTTTGAGGCCATACAGTGCTTTGTTGAGTTTGTACACCATATCAGGATGTTTTGGATCTTCAAAGCCGGGTGGTTGTGCAACATATACTTCTTCTTCAATCTTGCCATTGAGAAATGCACTCTTTACATCCATTTGATATAGCAAGATGTTGTGATGATTAGCATAGGCTAGCAGTATTCGAATAGCTTCAAGCCTAGCAACAGGAGCAAATGTTTCATCGAAGTCAACTCCTTCAACTTGAGTATATCCTTGAGCCACAAGACGTGCTTTGTTTCTGACGACTTGACCATGCTCATCTTGCTTGTTTCGATATATCCACTTTGTTCCAATAATGTTATGCTTGCGAGGGTCAGGTCACTTGACAAGTTCCCAAACATTATTCAGCTTGAACTGTTGAAGTTCTTCTTGCATGGCTTGAATCCATTTAGGTTCCATAAAAGCTTCAGCAACTTTCTTGGGTTCTGATATTGACATAAATGAAAAGTGCCCACAGAAGTTTGCTAACTGTGTTGCTCTTGAGCGAGTAAGCGGACCAGGCGCATTGATGCTGTTAATTATCTTATCAATTTGTACTTCATTTGCAACACAAGGATGAACTGGACGAAGACCTTGCTCATGCTGATCATTGTCATCATTGGAAGTATTGTCTTCGGTCTGAGCATTGTCTTCAGGTTGGTTTGGTGCAGAAATGATAAGTTCTTCTTCAGGCTGTGCTTCAGAGGGCATGATCTCACCAGTTCCCATCAACTTGATAGATTCACAGGAAGGAGCTTCATCAAGTGTACTTGGCAGAATTTCTCTTTGTGAACCATTGGTTTCATCAAATCGCACATCCACTGTTTCAACGATTTTGTAGTGGAAGAGGTTGAAGACTCTATAAGAGTGCGAATCCTTTCCATAGCCAAGCATGAATCCTTCGTGAGCTTTGGGTTCAAATTTTGACTTGTGATGGGGATCCTTGATCCAACATCTAGCACCAAAGACTCTGAAGTAGCTGACATTTGGCTTCTTGCCAGTGAGGAGCTCATAGGATGTTTTGCCCAGAAGCTTATGGATGTAGACACGGTTGATGATGTGACAAGCTGTATCAATGGCTTCAGGCCAGAACTTTCTTGGTGTCTTGTACTCGTCAAGCATTGTTTGAGCCATCTCAATAAGGGTTCTGTTTTTGCGCTCAACAATGCCATTTTGCTGTGGTGTGTATGGAGCAGAAAATTCATGAGTGATTCCCATTGTATCTAGATAAAGATCAAGGCTGGTGTTCTTGAATTCAGTGTCGTTATCACTTCTGATATGCTTGATCTTGATGCCATAGTTGTTCATTGCTCGATTGGCGAATCATCTGAACACATCTTGTACTTCAGTCTTGTAGAGAATTATGTGCAGCCATGTGTATCTTGAGTAGTCATCAACAATGACGAAGCCATTGTTGACACGCCGTTGTTGTGAGGGTGGAGTAGTGGGTAGGTCCAAATAAGTCCATGTGTAGCAGCTCGAAGGGTTGAGATGTTGTCATGATGGTCTTCGAAGGATGCTTGGACCTTGTCATCTTTCCAGCTTCCCAGGCACCACACAGATGATCTTTCTTGAACTTGACACCTTCGATGCCTATGACATGCTTCTTCTTGACGAGAGTGTGCAAGTTCCTCATGCCTGCATGCCCCAGCCTTCAATGCTAGAGCCAGCATTCTGAAGCTTTAGCAAGAAGACATATGGCAAGTTTTGGACCTGCTGAGAAATCTACCATGTATGGATCACCTTTCCTATACCCTTCAAAGACTAGAGATTTGTCAGATTCCATTAGTACAAGGCAACGATATTTTCCAAATATCACAATCATATTTAGGTCACAAAGCATTGAGATAGACATTAAGTTGAATCCAAGGGATTCAACAAGCATCACTTTATCCATGTGTTGATCCTTTGAGATTGCAACTCTACCTAGACCCAATACTTTGCCTTTACCAGTGTCAGCAAATGTAATTTGACTCTTGTTGGATGGACGTAAGGTTGAGTCCATGAGAAGACTTTGATCGCGAGTCATATGATTAGTGCATCCGCTATCAATAATCCATTCTGAAGCTTTTGGTGTACCCTACAGTGCAGTTAGCGGGATAGGCTTCACAATGTATGTTGTGAAGCATAAGCATTTGGTGCACACTTGGATTATCACAGCATAGATGAAAGTTAGCACACAATATGACAGGTAAGCGATTCATATGTGGAATACATATTAAGTTATTTTATCATGCGTCCCTTTGTGTTTTAGGTCCCCAGCAATTATATTGGACGCCATTGATTGCTGGCAGGAGACCACATTCTGCAAAAGAGAGTTAATTCTTCTTCACCACCCACATTTTCAGGGGTGGCTTAGAAGCAATGAGTCTAAGTGCAGCATCTGAGAATTTCGGCTTTGAAGCCCTAGCAAATAGCCTTGCAGGAGATGAATGATACTCATGTGAATAAGTAGAAAAGTTCTTAGTTCTATGAACATAGCGATTTGAAGACACACGCTCATATTCATGAGTCTAAGTATGATTTCCCTGCAAAACATTGGCGTTAGGGTGACTCAAGTGAGTCCTGTGTTCGTAAGTAGCCGTTGGACCATATGATGCCTTTGGTCTGGGGTTTGTCTTCTTCCCTGGTGGTGCCATGATGACATTCACTGGAAGATTCTCAAGGAAGCTTTTGGGAACCCAGATCTTCTTCATAGGAGGTCCATTCCTGCAGTTAGTACCAATATACCTGGCAAACACTTCACCATTCTGATTTTTGAACAGTTTATAGTTTGCATCAAAGGATTCATCAATGATAATAGGATTAGCACAGGTAAATCCAGATAAAGTAGATGGATCCATTGAAGGTTCCTTTGCAGCAACCCATGTGGTTTGGGATACTGCTCGGGCTTCCAGTAGGAACCATCAGCATTCATTTTCCTCTTGAACCCAACACCCTCTTTCCTAGGGTTTCGGTTCAGAATCTGCTTTTTGAGGACATCACAAAGTGTCTGATGCCCTTTCAGACTTTTATACATCCCTGTTTCAAGCAATGTCTTCAACCTAGCATTTTCATCAGCAATAGTAGTGGTATCCTCAGAAGAGGGGTTAGTTACCACATAGGTAGTTGAAGACAGAGCAACAGTAGCAGCAGTGGAACATTCAGCAATAGAGGTAGCGTTATCATGCTCAATGCATTTTAAGCATGGTGGTTCAAATTCATCCTGAGCGGGACTGATCTGTTGAGCGCGAAATGACTCATTCTCTCTTTGAAGATCTTCATGAGTCACTTTCAGTTTCTCAAGCTCTTGCTTCCTTTGAAGATAATCATAGGAGAGCTTTTCATAAGTGATTCAGAGCGTCTCATGAAGACTTTCAAGTTCTTGATACTTAGCATGAAGATTTTTTATGTCTTCAACTAAGGACTGTGAACGTGTCATTTCCGCGTCCAACAGGTCATCGCTTTTGTCTAACAGTTTTTGAGTATGTTCCATAGCCCTTTGTTGTTTAGTAGCAATTTTAGCAAGTGTTTTGTAGTTGGGTTTAGATTCACAATCAGAGTCATCTTCACTTGATGTTTGAAAGTAAGCATCGCGCGATTTTACCTTGGCACCGCATGCCATGAAGCAGTAGGTGGGAGCAAGATCGTCCTTGTCATCATCAGCATTGGTGTGGGAGTCATTGTCTTCAGTGTTGAAGATGGACTTTGCGACATAGGCTGTGGCCAGAGCCAGACTTGCAACGCCAGAGTCAGACTCAGCTTCAGATTCCATCTCTGCCTCCTCAGACGCAGACTCCTCCTCTGAATCCATTTCGTTGCCAACAAAAGCACGAGCCTTGCCAGATGAGCTCTTCTGGTGAGATGAAGACCTTGATGAGGACTTGGAAGAAGACTTCGAAGATTTCTTCTTCTTCTTGTCATCTGAGTCATATTCCTTGCTCTTCTTCTTCTTCTTCTCGTTGTCCCACTGAGGACACTCAGAGATGTAGTGCCCAGGCTTCTTACACTTGTGACATGTTCTCTTCTTGTTTTCTTGAGTGGAAGCTTCATCATTTCTTGAACTGGATCGTGAAGACTTTCTGAAGCCCTTCTTCTTGGTGAATTTCTGGAACTTCTTCACAAGCATAGCAAGCTCCCTTCCAATGTCTTCAGGATCGTCAGAACCGCAATTAGATTCTTCTTCTTCAGATGAGGAAACAACTTTTGCCTTCAAAGCACGAGTTCGGCCATAGTTGGGGCCATAGATATCTCTTTTCTCAGAAAGCTGGAACTCATGTGTGTTGAGCCTCTCAAGTATATCAGACGGATCGAGTGTCTTGAAGTCAGGACGTTCTTGTATCATGAGGGCAAGGGTGTCAAAGGAGGTGTCAAGTGATCTCAGCAGTGTCTTGACAATTTCATGCTTGGTGATCTTAGTGGCGCCGAGAGCCTGAAGCTCATTTGTGATGTCGGTGAGGCGATTAAACGTGAGCTGGGCATTTTCATTGTCGTTTCTCTTGAAGCGATTGAAGAGATTGCGAAGAACACTGATCCTCTGGTCTCTCTGTGTAGAGACGCCTTCATTGACCTTGGACAGCCAGTTCTAGACTAGCTTTGACGTTTCCAGAGCACTCACACAGCCATACTGTCCTTTGGTCAGATGACCATAGATGATGTTCTTTGCAGTCGAGTCCAGTTGAATGAGCTTCTTGACATCAGTAGGGTGACACCTTCACCAGTTTTGGGAACGCCATTCTTGACGACATACCAGAGGTCGACATCTATGGCTTCAAGATGCATGTGCATCTTATTCTTCCAGTAGGGATATTCTGTTCCATCGAACACAGGGCAAGCAGCGGAGACTTTGATTATCCCTGCAGTCGACATAGCTAAACTCTAGGTGGTTAAACCGAATCACATAGGACAAGGGAGTACCTCGCTCTGATACCAATTGAAAGTGCTAGGTATCGACTAGAGGGGGGTGAATAGGCGATTTTTATGGAAGTCTTCAAAACATGGAAGTTTCGAAGACAAACAATAGAAACAACCTAATGGATATGCAGCGGAAGATAAACTACAACAAGCAAGCCATAATCAAATATGCAATAGCATTAACGTTCGAAGATTAATAGCAGCTAGGTAGTAGGATCAGGATGGAAGATAGTATGAAGCCAATCAACAATAGTAGTCAAGCAATGAAGTCAATCAGATAAGACGATAAGCAATGACTTCACGAAGACAAACTCAAAGTAAAGGAGGGAAGAGATAGAACCAGTTGCTTGTTGAGGACACAGGATTTGTTGGACCAGTTCCAGTTGCTGTGACAACTGTATGTCTGGTTAGGGAGGCTGAGATTCAACTCAGAAGACCGTGTCTTCACCTTATTCCCCTTGAGCTAAGGACACTTAGTCCCCGCCCAATCACTTTGGTAAGTCTTCAAGGTAGACTTCCAAACCTTCACAGACTTCGTTCACCCGGCAATCCACAATGACTCTTGGATGCTCAGAACGCGACGCCTAACCGGCTGGAGGATACACAGTCCTCAAGTGTAATAAGTCTTCAGGTCACACAGACAAAAAGACTTCAGTGATGCCTAACACTCTTTGGCTCTGGGTGTTTGGGCTTTGTCCTCGCAAGGATTTCTCTCTCTCAAATGCTTCGAGGTGGGTTGCTCTCAAACGACAAAAGCCGTATACTAACTCTGAGCAGCCACCAATTTATGTGTAGGGGTGGGCTATTTATAGCCACTAGGCAACCCGACCTGATTTGTCTGAAATGACCCTGGGTCACTAAGGAACTGACACGTGTTCCAACGGTCAGATTTCAAACACACACGGCAACTTTACTTGGGCTACAAGCAAAGGTGACTCATCCAACTCTGGATAAGATTTGCTCCCATTGTCTTCGCTCGAAGACATAGGATTTGGGTTGAGCATCACTTCAGTCACTCTGACTTAGTTCACTTGGACCCCACTTAACAGTACGGTGGTTCCTATGACTCAACAAAGAAGAAAAGGAAACAACGAAACCACACAGTCTTCGCGCTCCATAGTCTTCACTCAATGTCTTCTCATGTCATAGACTTCAGTGTGAATGTCTTCACACACCACCATTGTCTTCAGTGTCTTCATACATTTTTAGGGGTCATCTCCGGTAGGTAAACCGAATCAATGAGGGACACTACCTGCGTTATCCTGCAATTCTCACAAACGCATTAGTCCCTCAACCAACTTTGTCGTCAATACTCCAAAACCAACTAGGGGTGGCACTAGATGCACCTACAATGCCCCCTTTCTTCAGGCTTTTAACGAGAGTGTTGCTCCATTTCCCACTGCCCGCTCTCACTTGCATGAGCAGTGGGTCATTCCACCTCAAATGGCAGATGATTGGGTCCCCAAGGACTCTTCTGCTCCTGCTCGTCGCACTGCAGCTAGTGTTCCTCCTCCTACTGCTTGTTCTACTCCTTCCGGTTCTGCATCCTTCGGGTGCATTGCTTGCTTTCTCGGAAGGCTCTCACAATGCCATGACGAAGGTGTTTACCTTTCATTGCTCCCAAAATCACAACTTTGTCACTCACATGGTCACTTCCAAGAATGCTCTGAAGGCTCGTCTGAGAGACTCCGGAGTTTATGATGTGAGTGACGATGAACGTCTCCCTGACGAACCACCTTCTGACTTTGGTTTTCCCTCGGGTCCTGAGTGGGCTGACTTCTTTAAAGAAGCTGGTGGCAGTGGTGCTCCTGATGATGATGATGATGATGATGATGCTCTTTGATGATGTTATGACCCCTTTTGGGTATTTGATGCCAAGGGGGAGTAGGCACTTATTTATGTGATGCTATGATATTAGCTTGTATCGAACTCATGTTATGACTATTATCGACTTATGTTCTAAGCTATGATTGATGACCTATATGAAGCCTATGCTGGTTTTATGTCATCTTGTTGTCTTGTTTATGAGATTTGTTTGTAATGGTATAAAATTGAGGAGCTCTCCTCATGCTTGTTTTATGTATGCACATGTTTTGGGGAGCTCCACAACAAATCCTTTCGATATTCAAAGTATTTTTTTATTAAAGAAGTGCATGTATGTTTTCATCAACTACCAAAAAGTGGGAGACTGAAAGTGCAATCATGCCCTTAATCGTATTTTGATGTTGATGACAACATGCATTTTGGGACTAATCATGTTTATCAAGTAAATCTTAGGATTATGTCTCCAGGGCCGTGTGTGGATCATGACTACAGACAATAATATATATATGTATATATATATATATATCACTCAAGAGCAGAGATACAAGACAAAGACAAAAAGCTTCGGCTCTTTTTCAATTCGTTATTGAGTATAGGGATCCCGCACTATTAAGAGGGGATCGTTGGATTTGGTGAAAGAACTTGCTCAAACCCACAAGATATCCTCACACATCATCTCTATGCCATCTCAAGTTTTTCCTCTGACGTGTGCACAAATTCTGGTATGGTTCTAAGCGAGCAGGTTCAGCTATCACCCGACGTCCGATGTTCTACGGACATCCGACCCCTCACAGCCGTCCGGGCATCCGGCTCTTCCCGGACGTCCGGTGCCTCCTCACAGAAGCTAAATTAGAGGAAATCCGGTCTCACCAGACGACCGATCACCGGACGTCCGCTCCTCTCCGGATATCCGTTTCTGCCTCAACAGAACGTTAATTAGCGGATTTCCGACCACACCTGGCGTCCGGGCTCCGGACGACCAACGCCTTCCAGACGTCCGCTGGCTGTGTGTCTCATGCCTCGTGTGTGGCCTGGTCGGTGTTCCAGCGACTGGACATCCGGCCGTCCAATCTGAGTCACCGATCGTCCGGTACCCACCGAACGTCCGGTCCAATCTGAGTCATATGTCGGCCAGTACTCACCGGACGTCCGTCAGCCCCTGTTCACTAAGTGGCTCAACGGTCTGTTTTGCACTCACACTATATATAGCCCTTCTCCATCTCGGGAGAGGGTTGACCATTCACTTTGAGCTTTCTAAGAACACATCTCACTCCCTCTCTTGATTCCCTACACCAAATCCTAGATCCCCAAGGGATTTGAGAACATTTGAGAGAAGTTCTCCAATCAAGTGATAGATCCACTCCTTCCCTTTCTTCTCACCAAAGTAATTCGTGATTTGAGCAAGTTCTTGAGCATTTCCCAACGTTCTTGTTACTCTTAGAGGTTGGAGACTCCTAGGCGGTAGGAGTCTTTTAGAGAGGAATCGACCATTGTGATTACCCCCAGAAAAGTTTGTGAGGGTTTGGAGACCACCCCAAGGTCTACCAGTAGTGGTTGAGAAACACCTTCGTGGTGTTGTATCAAAGGGAGAATAGGGTGAGCCTTCATGGCGTTGGTGTGCCTTTGTGGTAACATCCACCTCTCTAACGGTGACGTAGCATCCCTCCAATGAAGTGAACATCGGCATACATCCTCGTCTCCCCGAGTTGCGGTTATTCCTAACCCTAACTCTCTACTTGTGGTTACTTGTCTCTTAGCACTTACTTATATCATATTGTGCTAGCTTACTTACATACTTGTGTTACTTGTTTATCTTGCTTATCTCTTAGCATCACACTTGCAATTGTTAGGCTCACTTTCATATTTCGCACTATTGCCTAAAATTGCTAAATAACAATTAAAATTTGTAATTATACCTATTCACCTCCCTCTAGGTCCATCTCGATCCTTTTCACTATGTGAGCACAAACACTACTGCAGGATGCTGCTAACGCGGCACTATGATCAGAGACCCTTTGACGAAATTGTGTGCGATGCATTAATCAGAAATGGGGGTGTAAAAAACCGTCAAAAAGGTGCAAAACGTTTGCGATGAATGATACATCAAACATGGTTCAAGTTTTAGTTGTGTATGCAATCTAGGGCACACGGTTGACCCATTCGAACTGTTGGCGATGAGGCAGAACAACAGAAACGGGCAGCCAGTTCAATGTGTGTGCGATATACGGCATACAGTTTGCTCTGATTAACTGTTTTCTATTAGGGAGTGCAACAGAAAGGGTTATCCAGATCAAGGTGTGTGTGATATAGGGCATATGGTTCACTCGGACAAACTGTTTTCGATTAGGAAACACAACAGAAACGGTTCAACTTAACAAGATGTGTGTGATACGTGGCAAACAGCCGACTCAACGGCGAGCAACCACGTGGTCAACCTTCTGCCATCTATAAATTTTGACCTTGTTTCTCGTCACATTGCAGATTACAACGCAATAATTAATTGCAAATCTGTTCACACCTATCGAACTAATATGTGTTCACACTTAGCATCGGGCTATAAAAACTACCCACTCGAAAATTACTTCACAGTTCCTCTCCTCATCACCCACAAAACTGGTATTTCCTGTCAAATCGTTCCGCCATGACCGGTAGGAGGAGTTTAGGGTGGACATATAACCAGGCATCAAAGACCAAGGCCGTGGAAGCACTTGAGAGGTCCCGTCATGAAGCCGCAGCCGCAGCAGAGATGTCCTGGCGCGCCGCGGAGCCCTCGAACGAGCTCTCATGGGCACGCGAGGGCTCTCACAAGCGCATTCGCGGCGTCAGCTATCGCGACGAGCCAGCATTCCTGAAGTCCTTCGCCGGTGACGATGACATTCTCGCTGGTGTCACTACGCAGTAGGAGCCGGTCGACGGCTTGATGAAGCTGCTCAAGATCAACGATGCCTCGGTTAACAAGGCAACCGGCCTCGTCGAGCAACTCATGGGTGACAATGCGAAGCTCCTGAAGGCGCTCGCCGAGAAGGAGGAGGAGGTCGCTGGCTGGAAGATGCTGCATGAGCAAAGCAGTGCCTCAGGGATGACGTTGATAGCGGTCGTCGGGGAACTGATGGGTGACTTGAGGAAGCTCTGGATCGAGCGCGAGCAGGAGGTGGAGGAACCCGTGGCTGCTTTCAAGCAAAGTCGTGAGGAATTGAAGAAGGAGCTGGAGGATGTCATCGCCCGGCGATCCATCGACGAGTAGAGACAGTAGCGACCCAGATCATTGTCTGCAATTTCCTTCTTCTCTTCCCCCATGTCTTTCGGGCTTTGCCGCATGTGGCATTAAATTATCCAAAATATGTAAGACAATTATTATCTGTGCCATTGTAAATTTGTCATTGTATTATCCGTTGCCATTTTATTTATGGTTGTATTATCTGTTGCCCTATGTGGTAATTTAAATTAGGGCGGAATACGAGTTGAAACCACGAACAAAGCAAATGATGCCATGGGATCACAAGCAGACACCCTCCATCCAGGTGCTTTAATTAACCCATTAATGGAGAAGTTGTGAGCGAGGCGGGCGGCGGCTGGTGCATGGAGGTCAAAGAGCTCGCTTCTCGGTGAGCATGGGCGGCCTTCCTGCTCGCACGTGTCACGTCGAGTCTGCGACTACGATGTGGACAGGATGCACGCGTCCCGTCGAGCCTGCTGATAACCCACAAGTATAGGGGATCGCAACAGTTTTCGAGGGTAGAGTATTCAACCCAAATTTATTGATTCGACACAAGGGGAGCCAAAGAATATTCTCAAGTATTAGCAGTTGAGTTGTCAATTGAACCACACCTGGATAACTTAGTATCTGCAGCAAAGTATTTAGTAGCAAAGTAAAATGGAAGTAACGGTAACGGTAGCAAAATGTCGGTGGAAAACGACACCTATGGGATCACTAGAATCCCTTCTACGGTTGCAGGGCACGGGGATCGTGAGAAGAGCGGGACTAACAGATGACACACGGAGGATTTACCCAGGTTTGGGCCGCAAAGATGCGTAAAACCCTACGATCCTGCTTTGGTGGATGTATTAGTGTTCTTGAGTTCTCAAACTAGCTCAGGGTGCTGAGGGGTTCAAAAGAGCCGAATCCCTTCTCTGTGTGCCATGGGCCTCCTTTTATAGGCGAAAGGGGCTGCCACAGTGGCACACAGGAGGTTGAAAGTGCTAAAGTGTTGCGACGTTATCGCTAGTATTACAGGACAAGACGCATTTAATGCGAGGCTTAGGGGTCCCTTCGCTTTATCGGGGACGGGAGCGAGGCCCGTCCCATCCGTCGCTGCTCCTTCATGCTTAGACACGCGCCCTGGCCAGCGATGCATGCGTCGCCATGTAGGCAGGCAGGCAGCTGAGGTGGCGCAGTGGTGGAGCCTCCATGAAGGATTGCATGCTGCCATGCAGGTGCCTGCCCAGCTGGTTGGGTTGGCAGCTGCATGAAAACGGCGGTGAAGACTTGGTTGGCGCGGGCCTGGTGGTGGTCCTGCCGGTGCGCTTGGCGAGGGCCTTCTCGGGTGGCCCGGCAAGGGTCTTGCCGGGTACCCGGCAAAGGTCTTGCCGTGGCGCACTGGTTTCCCCGGCAAGGGACCATGCCGTGGGTCTCGTGGGTTTCTTCGGTGAGGATGGTTGCCTTCCTGTCCTCATTTGATCTTGTCTCTTCTTCGTCTTCACAAAGATCTGCATGCCACCACAGAGGTGCCTCCCGAGCCTCGTCCCAATGCATTTGTCGAACGTTGGTGGGCTCAAGGGTGGCTCACTTTGGCTGGCGCGGGCGAGCTGCCCCGGCAAGGGTCTTGCCGGGGTTGCTGAGGCTGCCCTGGCAAGGGTCCTTGCCGGGGGAACCTGCTACCCCTATCTGATCTTTGTGTCCTTGGTCCTTGTTGTTGCTTCGTTTGCCTTGTGGCCTCGGCTTCTCTCCGGCTTCCCCTTCCTGCCGTGTCTGTGCGTGGCCGTGGCGGGAGGCTCTGAGTGCCCGTGCACAAGTAAAGGGGTCAAAAGGAGAACCCCTACTTCTGTACACCGACAGGAGCCCCCGGCCTGGGCCATACATAAGCGCAGCATGTTGTTAGGCCAGGCCCAAAATGGTGCGCGGGCAGTTGGTCGGTTTTTTACCGCAGCCACTGTCCCGTCCGCTGCGCTTCCCACGACCCGCGTTGAACGCGCGACGTGGGGGTCATGCGCGCGCATGACGTGGGCATGCTGGCGTCACCTCGTGGTGGACAGTAAAGAGGCGGCTTGCGCGTCTCTTTGAGACCGCAGGGCCACCTCCCATTTACTGCCCTCGCTCGGGAACAGTCATTCCACGCATCCCATTGCGCCCGCCCCTTGCGCCACGTTCGTTGCATGCAGAGCGAATGACAGGCGCATTGGTCGTGGGTAGTCCCGTGCGTGCGGGTCGATTCCCACGCACCTTCAATGGAGCGGGGAGGGCGGTCGACGGCCCCGCTCGCTGTCACTTCAAGAGGCCGAATTGGCCGAGAGGGGGCGGCCGAGCCTCGTCCCCGCCCCTTTATAAGGAGGGGAGCATGAGGGACGGTGCCTCTCAACCCTTCGTCATCTGCCTCTCCCCATCCCTGCTTCCTTTCTTCTTCTGCCATGGTGAGGGGGCGCGGCGACGCTTCATCGGTGGCGGCGAGGGTCTCGGCCCGATAGCGGACCACTCCTCCCCACGAGCTCGTAGCGGCGGAGCCGGCCGCTAGAGGAAGGGGAAGGGGCGAGGTCGAGGCCGCCGTGGTGCCCGAGGTAGAGGAGGACGGGGCGGCAGATCTGCCTCGCCCCTCCAGCAGCCCTCCCTCCGATGGAGGGCCACGCTGGGGACAACCCCTATGAATTCTTCATCAGGGTGCGCCATCCGCCGCGCCGTCACCTTCGCCTTCCGACCCCGTTTGCGTGGGAGATGGAGCTAGATCCGCCGCAGGCGCTGCTGCTGCACATGAGGGGTTGTGGGAACAGTGGCACATGGGTCGATGTCGAGTTCCCTGTCCCTCACGTCATGTACCTTCATCGAGGGTGGAAGACCTTCGCTCGCCTCCACAGCTTGACGGATGGGCTTGCTCTCCATTTTAAACTGATGGAGGGTGGCCTCCTCTCCGTCAAGATCTTCGGGCACTTCAGGACCCGTGTGAGGTGCTGCGTAGAGAGCTCCTCCGATGATGAAGATTCATCCTCAAGCGAGAGTGGCGAGGAAGACAACGGCAGCAACGACGAGGGCAGCAGGCGGCAGGATGACGGGTCCGACTAGGTGTCGGGCGCCACTCTGAGCGGCACCAGTGATCCCATCATCCGTGTCGCCGGCTCCTTGAACTTCTCGGGGTCGTCTCCCTGGGCAGACGGCATAGGGAGGCTACAGAAGAGGAAGAGGACGAGCGGCAAGGCCGTCAAGTCGGAGTACGCGGGCACCGACGCCTTCGCCACGTGTTGGCGTCCTGCCGCCTCGTCTTCGAGCTCTGCCTCCGGCGCCGCCATCACCAGCCAGCCCTTGGATGGCCACCAAGATGTTCTCTTGGTGTCTTCTGCCACTCGTAGCTCGCCTAGGCACCCCTTTTGCCCTTGTGCCTTCTTGTTCCATTTCCTGAGGAGAGGGACAAGAAAGGGATTACGGGCATCTTATAGCTTTTTAGTCTTGTAAGCCTTCGGGCGTTTGTTAGCTTTAGAACTTGTAATCCCCTTGTTCATGTTTTTCATTTCGTATGAACTGTACCTGTATGGGATGTTTTTTAATGAAAAAGGGATGTTTGCTGGGATTTTCGTTCGTGGGAGGAACCCACGGCAAGGGGTGAACCCTTGTCATCCTTAAGATAAACGCTTTTCTCGCCCGGCAACAGGCCTTGCCGTCTCCCCACCTCGCTCGACCTTTCTCACGCCCTTGGCGGAGGCAGTGATGAGGTGGGCTTAGGCCCCTCGTTCCCCTTCTTTGCTGCCGCGGCTACGACCGGATCCAGACCCAGGAGATAATCCTTGGGTGCCGAAGAGGGGGAGCACGGTAGCTCAGAGATGGAATCGTCTTTCACGTATCCCAGTCCATAACGAAATGCATGATAGAGGATAAAGGACTTATCTGGATCTGCAGCCCCGGCAATCTTGGCGTGCCGCGGATGGATCCTTGTTCTTGCAGCCCCCGGCAACTCTGGCCTGCCGGGACTCGGGCGCCAGTCCGTTCCTTTCCTTCCAAAACAGCTCGGCAAGAATGCTTACGTGCCCTGCGAACCAAGGGAGATAGAGAGGAACAGAGAGACACGCACTCGACCTCTAAGCTAGGGGTTAGCCGCCGCTAAGCACTATCAACCCTAACCAAGGAAGAGACTCAACCTAGCATGCATGCTACAACTTAGGGCACCAGCGCTTCATTTATTTATGCTCAGGGTCTGTGCCTTGCTTTGTACCAAGGGTTACATGCCTTGCCGGCAAGGCTTGTACAAAAAGGTGGCTTGCCGGGAGGCCCCGCAGCCGCGCCTTATGGGTAAAACTTGCGAAGATGCTCGATGTTCCAGGAGTTGCTCACTGGAATGGCGTCTTCGGTCTCCAGCCAGACTACGCCGGGCCTGGTGACTCGTGTTACCCGATAAGGGCCTTCCCACTTTGGCGTCAACTTGTTGGAATTCTTGGCCGACTGAACGCGCTGAAGAACAAGGTCTCCTTCCTCAAGGCTCCGGGCATGAACCTTACGGCTATGGTAGCGGCGCAAGGCTTGCTGGTAGCGTGCTGCTCTCGCAGCCGCCCGGAGACGATCTTCCTCAAGGAGCATCGCGTCATCTTCGCGCAACTGCTCTTTCTCAAGCTCATCATAAGCAAGCACTCGAGGTGACCCGTATATGAGTTCCATGGGGAGAACTGCTTCTGCCCCGTAAACCAGGGCAAAGGGTGTCTGGCCGGTGGCTCGATTTGGTGTCGTTCTGATCGACCAAAGAACCACCGGCAACTCATCAATCCAGCGCCTTCCACTCTTGCATAGCCTGTCAAAATTCTTCGTCCTTGAGCCTCACAGGACTTCGGCATTTGCTCTCTCCACTTGGCCATTGCTCCGTGGGTGTGCCACGGAAGCGAAACAGACCCTGCTGCCGAGATCTTCAATCTATTGCATGAAGGCATGGCTTGTGAACTGTGTGCCGTTGTCGGTGATGATCCTGTTGGGCACCCCGAAGCAGCACACTAGCCCCTTGAAGAACTTAATGGCTGACTACGCTGTCACCTTCCTCACTTCTTCTACCTCTGGCCACTTTGTGAACTTGTCGACTGCAAAGTACAAGTACTCAAATCCCCCGACAGCATGGGGGAAAGGGCCCAGTATGTCGAGCCCCAGACCGAGAAGGGCCAAGAGAGAGGGATAGTTTGAAGGGCTTGAGCCGGTTGATGGAGCTTCTTTGAATGGAACTGGCATGCTTCACACTTGGTTACCAGCACCGTCGCATCCTGGAGGGCGGTGGGCCAGAAGAAACCTTGCTGGAAAGCCTTGCCGGCAAGGGCTCTTGACCCTATCTGGGAGCCACATATTCTTTCATGTATCTCTGCCAATAGCTTTAGTCCTTCTTCCCGGGAGATGCACATCAATTTCACCCCATTTGGTCTTCTTCTGTACAATACGTTATCAACGAATTGGTACAGAGCAAACTGGCGGGCTACTTTTTCTACCTCTTCCTGCTCCTCGGGAAGCTCTCCTTTTTAAAGGAATTGGACGATGTGTTGTGCCCATGCTGGAGCCTGTGGCTCAATGGCAAGGGACAAAGGCATCTCTTCTCCCACAGGAGCGGCCACCTCCACGACCATGACCTGAGGTCCTGCCGGAGTCGGTTGCCCCATGGCAGGGTCGGCATCCACGGCAACATCTTCACCGGTGGCTCCGGGGAGCTCGGTGGGGAAGTACTTGCCAGGGCCTAGCTTCCTCCGCTTGCCCTGCCCGGTTGATGGCTCAACGGATGGTTGGGTTAACTGAAGCACAAAAGTACCTGGTTCCATAGGTAGCTTGAGGGCAGCACGCTTCAACAGGTAGTCGGCGATGTCATTCTCCGCCCGAGGGACATGCTCCGCTTGTATACCGTCAAAGCGCTCCTCCAGTTTACTCACCTCGTCCACGTAAGCTTCCGTCAACGGGCTTTGATAGTCTTTGTTGACCTGCCTGACGACGAGCTATGAGTCGCTCCTGACGATGAGCTTCTTAACCCCGAGGTCTGCCGCGATTCTGAGACCGGCAAGCAAGCCCTCGTATTCAGCAGTGTTGTTGGTTGACATCTCCCGGGGAAAGTGCATCTGGATGACGTACTTGAGGTGCTCTCCGGTGGGTGCGACAAGCAGCACACCAGCACCGGCGCCTTGCAGCGAGAAGGCACCATCAAAGTACATGATCCAGTTGCAGCTTGTTTCCTTGCCGGGGAGAGTGCTCTCTTGTACCTCTTCATCGGGCATCGAGGTCCATTCCGCAACGAACTCCGCCAAGACTCTGCTCTGAATCGTCGAGGTACTTTCAAACTTTAAACCGAAACTTGACAGCTCTAGGGCCCATTCCACGATCCTCCCCGTTGCATCTGGGTTGTGCAGTATCCGTTGCAATGGGAGGCGGGTGACCACCATGATCTCTGAGCTTGGAAATAGTGCCGCAGCTTCCTCGAGGCCATGAGGAGGCCGAAGAGCAGCTTTTGCACACCTGAGTACCTCGACCTAGCCCCTGCAAGAGGGAGCTGATGAAGTACACTAGGTGCTGCACCATTTTCTTCTTCTGCGCCTCTTCACCTGGTTGCGTGGGTCCTGTCGCACTGCCGTCGGCCCCTGCCGGGGACTCGATCTTGCCGGGATCGAGCCCTGCTGGAGAGGGTTTCTGCCTGCTATCTGTCAGCTCTACCGCTGTCGTTGCCTTTTTGTCGGCCTCCCTCTGCGCCACTAGTGCGGTGCTGACCACCTGATTCGTTGCCGCTAGATAGAGCAGCAACGGTTCTTGTGGTTTGGGCGCAACCAGCACTGGGGTAGATGAGAGGTATCTCTTCAAATCTTGCAGCGCTGCCTCGGCTTCTGGGGTCCACTCCACTGGCCCTGCTTTCTTCAATATCTTGAAAAAAGGAAGGGCACGCTCCATGGATTTGGAGATGAACCAGCTCATGGCAGCAACGCAGCCAGTGAGCCGACGCACGTCCTTGATCCGCTTGGGTGCCTCAATCTGCTCGATGACCTTTATCTTATCGGGGTTTGCTTCAATCCCACGCTCGGAGACAAAGAACCCGAGAAGCTTGCCGGACGGGACGCCGAAGACACACTTCTCACGGTTCAAATTGAGGTTGATCTTGTGCAGGTTCCCGAACGTTTCTTCCAGATCTTGTACAAGGGTTGCATTGTCCTTGGTTTTGACCACTATGTCATCCATATAAGCTTCCATATTTCTATGTAGTTGGGGCTCAAAACCAATTTGGACCGCCCTTGCAAAGGTTGAGCCAGCACTCTTCAACCCGAAAGGCATTCATAAAAAGCAATACGTACCACATGGGGTGATGAATGATGTCTTTTCTTCGTCTTCCTTTGTCATGAAGATCTGGTGGTATCCTGAGTAGGCATCAAGGAACGACAAGAGGTCCCACCCAGCCGTGGAGTTAACAATCTGGTCGATGCGCGGTAACGGGAAAGGTTCCTTTGGACAGGCCTTATTGATGTCTATGTAGTCAATACACAGCCTCCATTTCCTGTTTGCCTTTCGCACCACTACCGGATTGGCCAACCACGTCGGATGGAGTACTCCCCTCACCAAGCCTGCCGCCTCTAACTTTCTGATTTCCTCTGTGATAAACTCTTGCCTCTCCAGAGCTTGCTTCCTGACCTTCTGCTTGACGGGCCGCGCATGAGGACAGACAACAAGGTGGTGCTCAATCACCTCCCTTGGAATGCCGGGGATGTCGGAGGCTTGCCATGCAAACACATCGACATTCGCCCGCAGGAAGGTGATGAGCTCGCTTTCCTATTTGCCATCGAGGGTGGAGCTTATGGTAAAAGCTCCTCCAGTGCCAACCTCCTTGACAGGTACCTTCTTGGTCTCTGGCGGTGTAGCCCTGGACTTCTTGCTCTTGCTGGCAGAGCTCTCTGGCATGTTCTCAATGGAAGCGCAACACCCCGAAGAGGTGCGCTTGCCGGAGTGGGTGCGAGGGGTCTCGCTAGTCTTCTTCTGCTCTGTGGCTCTGTCGGCAGGAGCAGGTGCCTTAGTGGTAGCTGCTGCAACTGCTTCCCGGTAGAGTTGGTCAGCGCAGATCAGCGCATCTTTCTTGTCAGAGGGGATGGTGATGATGTTCATCGGCCCGGGCATCTTTAGCATGTTGTAGGCGTAGTGGGAAGCCGCCATGAACTTGGCTAGCACCAGGCGGCCGAGGATCCCGTTGTAAGGCAAGGGGATCTCGGCTACATCGGAAACAATCCTCTCCGTCCTATGGTTCAGTTCGCCTCTAAATGTCACGGGCAGCATGATCTTTCCCTTTGGCTGACTCCTCCCCGGGTTAACCCCTTGGAACGTACCCATCTCCTCGAGGTCTCCATCAAGGATCTGCAGTCTTCTGACCACAACGGGCGAGATAAAGTTCAGGCCGGCCCCGCCGTCAACCAACATCTTTGTCACCCTGAGGTTGCGGATTGTTAGTGAAACCAACAACGGCAAGCACACGACCACAGTGGTGCGGTTAGGGTAGTCATCGGTGTCAAAGATGATGGGCATGCCGGACCATTTTAGCGGCTTCCATGTGTCAAATGATGGTTCCACCGCTGTGACCTCGCGCGCCCACTGCTTGAGTTGGCGATGAGATGTATGCAGTGAGGCGCCACCATCGACGCACATGGCCTTTGTAGCTTTCTGAAACTTGTGGTCACCGGAATCGTCGTCCTCGTCATGATCATCGTCTTCTTGCTTCTTGTCGCGGCCCCGAGCGGGCCTCTCTTGCTGATTATCCTTGCCGCGGCGGCCCCCTTGGCCGCCACGTTTCTTGCCGGATCCTTCGGCACCATCTGGGCCTTTCTCCTTGTCCCGCCGCTTATACTTGGCTTTCTACTTCTCGGCGAGCAGCTCTACCTGCCGGCAATTTTGGAGATCGTGGCCCTTGGTGCAGTGGATCTTGCAGTACTGCTTGTCGGAGCCTCGTGGCTTGTCGGCAGCCGCCAAGGCCCGGCAAGCGTCACACCCGGCAACCTCCTTACCGGGGTCGCTCACCTTGGTCTTCTTGGTGGTGCCGGTGTCATCGGATCCCTCAACGGCAAGCACGGCCTTTCCCTTGCGCTTCCTATTACAGCGTCGGCCCTTCTTTGCTGGGGTGGCAGTATCGCCAGTGGAGTCGGTTTCCGCACCGGCATCTTCGCCGGGGTACTTCCTTCCCTCCTCGGCACGAGCGCACTGATCGGCTAGAACATAGAGCTCGGCCACATCCTTAACCTTGTTCATCGCTAGTTCTTCACGCATCTTACGATTGCGCATGTTCTGCTGGAACGCACTGATCACGGCGGCGGGATGAACATCGGGGATGTTGTACTGCACCCGGCTGAATCTTTGGATGTACTTGTGCAAGTTTTCTCCTTCCTTCTAGGGGATGATGTGCAAATCACTCGCCTGGCCATGAGCTTGGTGACCTCCGGTAAAGGCACCAACAAACTCATGGCACAGATCTGCCCAAGAAGAGATGGAATCCACCGGCAAGTGCATCAACCATGACATAACATTAGGCTTGAGTGCCAACGGGAAGTAGTTGGCAAGCACCTTATCATCGCGGGCCCCAGCAGCTTGCATCGTGATGGTGTAGATGCTGAGGAACTCTGATGGGTGAGTCTTGCCGTTGTACTTCTTGCCAACGTCGGGTTTGAACGTATGGTGGGAGGGCCACTGGAACTGCCGCAGCTCACGGGTGAAGGCCGGACAACCCACCTCGTAAGGTAGCCACCGTAGCCTCCCGGCGCTGGGTGGTCCATAGCGGGCCCTGCCCGCCTGTCCGACTGGTGGCACGCATCATGTCGGCGCTCAATCGTAGTTCGAGCGTCCTCATGAGCCCACTCCTGAAGGACTTGGCGCTGATCGCGGTTGGTCCGCGGGTCGGACGATGCGATGGAGATATCATCACGAGCGTCGCCACGATGGGCCGACGCCCGGGGCGGTCGGGATGGAGGTGGGGAGTACACCATGGCCGCGTCGCCTCCGGCGTGGCCTCCGCTTGCACGTGGCAGCCCCGCGGAGCGACGACCAATGGGTTCCGCCGGCCGCAGCCCGTTGTTGTTGGCAATGCCGACGAGGCTCCGGACGGTGCCCCTCCATTCGTCGAGCTTCTCCGCGGCGTGAGGAAAATCGAGGAGCAGCTGCGCGCGCTAGGGCTTCCACCAGCGTGGGTGGCGGCGAAAGCTGGGTGGACCGCGATGCGCCTCGACTCCTAACCACGTTAGAAGGAGCTGTGTCGCGGCTCCGCAGCTGTTCGCCACCTTCATCAGCACCTCAGCGCGCATGCTGGCCCTCACCTTCATGTGATGGACACACGGGACTCTTCCCAGGGCGGCGCGCAGGGTCACCGGTAGGGTGACGCTGCTCGTCACGCACAACCTGAGAGGAGTGCGACGTGGGCACCGGTGTTGGCGTCTTGGAGACCGCCGTGCCACCACCTGGCGGGGCGACGGCACCCCTGGAGGGCCCCGTGCCGCCTGCGGGGGGTCCGACTCCGTCTCCGGAGCCCGCCACTGGTGGCTCGTCGCCCGGCGCATGAACGACGCTGCTCGCCAGGCCCGGACCATTAGGGTGATGTGGATGTTCGCGGGCCGCGCCACGGGTCCTCTCCGCGACTGGCCTGCTGCCGGTCCGCGCCGGTACCAACCCGGTTCCAGAAGAACCAATCGCCGTGGTCACCTTCTTCTTAGGGGCCATGTCGATGAAGAATAGCTAGGCAAACTACTAGACCAGATTCTCACAATAGCACCCCCTACCTGGCGCGCCAAAGATGTCGGTGGAAAACGACACCTATGGGATCACTGGAATCCCTTCTACGGTTGCATGGCGCAGGGATCGTGAGAAGAGCGGGACTAACAGATGACACAAGGAGGATTTACCCAGGTTCAGGCTGCAAAGATGCGTAAAACCCTACGATCTTGCTTTGGTGGATGTATTAGTGTTCTTGAGCTCTCGAACTAGCTCTGGGTGCTGAGGGGTTCAAAAGAACCAAATCCCTTCTCTGTGTGCCATGGGCCTCCTTTTATAGGCGAAAGGGGCTGCCACAGTGGCACACAGGAGGTGGAAAGTGCTATAGCGTTGCGAAGTTATCGCTAGTATTACAGGACAAGACGCATTTAATGTGAGGCTTAGGTGTCCCTTCGCTTTATCAAGGACGGAAGCAAGGCCCATCCCGTCCATCGCCGCTCCTTCATGCTTCGACACGCGCCCTGGCCAGCGATGCATGCGGCGCCATGTAGGCAGACAGGCAGCTGAGGTGGCGTGGTGGTGGAGCCTCCATGAAGGATTGCATGTTGCCACGCAGGTGCCTGCCCAGCTGGTTGGGTTGGCAGCTGCATGCGAATGGTGGTGAAGACTTGGTTGGCGCAGGCCTGGTGTTGGCCCTGCCGGTGCGCTTGGCGAGGGCCTTGTCGGGTGGCCCGGCAAGGGTCTTGCCGGGTAGCCCGGCAAGGGTCTTTCCGTGGCGCGCTGGTTTCCCCGGCAAGGGACCTTGCCTGGGGAGTCGTGGGTTTCTACGGTGAGGATGGTTGCCTTCCAATCCTCATTTGATCTTGTCTCTTCTTCATCTTCACAAAGATCGGCATGCCACCACAGAGGTGCCTCCCGAGCCTCGTCCCAACACGTTTGTCGAACGTTGGTGGGCTCAAGGGTGGCTCACTTTGGCTGGCGCGGGCGAGCTACCCCGGCAAGGGTCTTGTCGGGGTTGCTGAGGCTGCCCCGGCAAGGGTCCTTGCCGGGGGAACCTGCTATGCCTATCTGATCTTTGTGACCTTGGTCCTTGTTGTTGCTTCGTTTGCCCTGTGGCCACGGCTTCTCTCCGGCTTCCCTTCCTGCCGTGTCTGTGTGTGGCCGTGGCGGGAGGCTCTGACTGCCCATGCACAAGTAAAGGGGTCAAAAGGAGAACCCCTACTTTTGTACACCCACACAAAAGTAATATTTTTGGGTTTTGTAGTGATTGTAACAGTAGCAACGGAAAAGTAAATAAGCGGAGAACAATATATGAAAAGCTCGTAGGCATTGGATCGGTGATGGAGAATTATACCGGATGCGGTTCATCATGTAACAATCATAACATAGGATGACACAGAACTAGCTCCAATTCATCAATGTAATGTAGGCATGTATTCCGAATATAGTCATACGTGCTTATGGAAAAGAACTTGCATGACATCTTTTGTCCTACCCTCCCGTGGCAGTGGGGTCCTAATGGAAACTAAGGGATATTAAGGCCTCCTTTTAATAGAGTACCGGAATAGTGAATACATGAACTCCTCAAACTACGGTCATCACCGGGAGTGGTCCCGATTATTATCACTTCGGGATTGCCGGATCATAACACATAGTAGGTGACTATAGACTTGCAAGATAGGATCAAGAGCTCACATATATTCATGAAAACATAATAGGTTCAGATATAAAATCATGGCACTCGGGCACTAGTGACAAGCATTAAGCATCGCAAAGTCATAGCAACATGAATCTCAGAACATAATGGATACTAGGGATCAAACCCTAACAAAACTAACTCGATTACATGATAAATCTCATCCGACCCATCATCGTCCAGCAAGCCTACAATGGAATTACTCACGCACGGCGGTGAGCATCATGAAATTTGTGATGGAGGATGGTTGATGATGACGATGGCGATGGATTCCCCTCTCCGGAGCCCCGAACGGACTCCAGATCAGCCCTTCCGAGAGGTTTTAGAGCTTGGCGGCGGCTCTATATCGTAAAACGCGATGAATCCTTCTCGCTGATTTTTTTCTCCCCGAACACGAATATATGGAGTTGGAGTTGAGGTCGGTGGAGCGTCAGTGGACCCACGAGGCAGGGGGTGCACCCAGGGGGGCACGCGCGCCCCCCACCCTCGTGGACAGGTGGAGACCCCCTGACGTGGATTCTTCTTCCAGTATTTTTAATATTTTCCAAAAATAAGTTCCATGGATTTTCAGGTCATTCCGAGAACTTTTGTTTCTACACATAAGTAACACCATGGCAATTCTGCTGAAAACAACATCAGTCCGGGTTAGTTCCATTCAAATCATGCAAGTTAGAGTCCAAAACAAGGGCAAAAGTGTTTGGAAAAGTAGATATGACGGAGACGTATCAACTCCCCCAAGCTTAAACCTTTGCTTGTCCTCAAGGAATTCAGTTGACAAATCGAAAGTGATAAAGAAAAACTTTTACAAACTCTGATTGCTCTTGTTGTTGTAAATATGTAAAGCCAGCATTCAAGTTTTTAGCAAAGATTATGACTAACCACATTCACAATAACTCTTAGGTCTCATGTTTACTCATGTCAATGGCATAATTAACTAGCGAGCAATAATAATAAATCTCGGATGACAACACTTTCTCAAAACAATCATAATATGATATAACAAGATGGCATCTAGCTAGCCCTTTCTGAGACCGCAAAACATAAATGCAGAGCACCTTTAGAGATCAAGGACTGACTAGACATTGTAATTCATGGTAAAAGAGATCCAGTCATAGTCATACCCAATATAAATTAATAGTGATGGATGCAAATGACGGCAGTGCTCTCCAGCTAGTGCTCTTTAATAAGAGGGTGATGACTCAACATAAAAGTAAATAGATAGGCCCTTCGCAGAGGGAAGCAGGGATTTGTAGAGGTGCCAGAACTCGGTTTTGAAATAGAGATAAATAATATTTTGAGCGGCATACTTTCATTGTCAACATAACAACCAAGAGATGGTGATATCTTCCATGCTACACACATTATAGGCGGTTCCCAAATAGAATGGTAAATATACTCACCCTCCACCAACAAGCATCAATCCATGTCTTGCTCGAAACAACGAGTGCCTCCAACTAGAAACATTCCGAGGGGGAGTTTTGTTTGCAATTATTTTGATTTGGTTTGCATAAAGCATGGGACTGGGCATCCCGGTGACTAGCCATTTTCTCGTGAGTGAGGATCGGAGTCCACTCCTCTTGAGCATAACCCGCCTAGCATGGAAGATAAGGATAGCCCTAGTTGATACATGAGCTATTCGAGCATACAAAACAGAATTTCATTTGAAGTTTTAGAGTTTGGCACATACGAATTTATATGGAATGGCAGGTAGATACCGCATATAGGAAGGTATAGTGGACTCATATGGCATAACTTTGGGGTTTAACGGATTGGATGCACAAGCAGTATTCCCGCTTAGTACAAGTGAAGGCTAGCAAAAGACTGGGAAGCGACCAACTAGAGAGCGACAACAGTCATGAACATGCTTTAAAATTAATAAACATTGAGTACAAGCATGAGTAGGATATAATCCACCATGAACATAAATATCGTGAAGGCTATGTTGATTTGTTTCAACTACATGTGTGAACATGTGCCAAGTCGAGTCACTTGAATCATTCAAAGTAGGATACCACCCCATCATACCACATCACAACCATTTTAATAGCATGTTGGCACGCAAGGTAAACCATTATAACTCATAGCTAATCAAGCATGTCACGAGCAGCTATGATCTCTAATTGTCATTGCAAACATGTTTATTCATAATAGGCTGAATCAAGAACGATGAACTAATCATATTTACAAAAACAAGAGAGGTCGAGTTCATACCAGCTTCTCTCATCTCAGTCAGTCCATCATATATCGTCATAATTCCCTTTCACTTGCACAACCGAACGATGTGAATAATAATAAGAGTGCACGTGCATTGGACTAAGCTGGAATCTGCGAGAATTCAAAAAACAGGAGAAACAAGGCAATATGGGCTCTTGGTTAAATCAACAATAATGCATATAAGAGCCACTTCAACAATTTAATCATGGTCTTCTCCTTGAGGGGGTCCTGGATTAGGGGATGTCCGGACAGCCGGACTGTATACATCGCCCGGACTATTGGAGCGTGAAGATACAAGACCCAAGACTCCGTCCCGTGTCCGGATGGGACTCTCCTTTGCGTGGAAGACAAGCTTGGCGATCCGGATATTGTATATCCTTCCTTGTAACCGACTTCATGTAAACCCTATCCCTCTCTGGTGTCTATATAAACCGGATAGGTTGGTCCTTAGAAGGCTGATCAGAATTACAATCATAATCATCATAGGCTAGCTTCTAGGGTTTAGCCTCTACGATCTCGTGGTAGATCTACTCTTGTACTACTCATATCGTTAATATTAATCAAGCAGGAAGTAGGGTTTTACCTCCATCGAGAGGGCCCGAACCTGGGTAAACATTGTGTCCCTTGCTTCTTGTTACCATCAGCCTAAGACGCACAGATCGGGACCCCCTACCCGAGATCCGTCGGTTTTGACACCGACATTGGTGCTTTCATTGAGAGTTCCTCTGTGTCATCGCTGCAAGGCTTGATGGCGCCTTCAATCATCGACAACACGGTCCAAGGCGAAACTTTTCTCCCCGGGCAGATCTTCGTGTTCGGCGGCTTCGCACTGTGGGCCAATTCGCTTGGCCATATGGAGCAGGTCGACAGCTGCGCCCCTGGCCACCAGGTCAGGTTTGGAAACCTGAACTACACGGCTGATATCCGCGGAGACTTGATCTTTGACGGAGTCGGGCCTGTGCTAGGAGCACCGGACAGTCACGATGAGCACGTCTTAGACCTGCTGTAGAACAATGCCCAGGATATTACCCCTGCAGAAGTCCCGGACCTGAATCCGGGGCAGACTGCGTGGCCCAAGGACGGGTGGATGGACCCCGCCCTGCAGGACGCACAATCATCGGCGGTAGAGCCGAACAGAGGCCTTACTTTTAAGGAAGCCTGTGACTCCGGACGCCCGGACTCGTGTCCGGTTGTAGGTCCCAGTCCGCGCGCTCCTGAGCTCGGTGATCCTGGTTGGGCTCCGGTAATGGAGTTTACCGCTGCGGATATCTTCCAGCACTCACCCTTTGGCGACATGCTGAACCCATTAAAGTCTCTCTCTTTGTCAGGAGGCTCTTGGCCGAACTATGTCCGGCTCGAGTGGGAAGCAAGCGACGAAGGAATTCGCTGCCCATCCACCACCCACTTTATTGCCACGGTCGATGATCTAACCTACGTGCTTGACTTCGACTCCGAAGACATCGACGGTATGGATGATGATGCAGGAGAAGTATAGGAACCACTGCTCACAGGGCGGTGGGCAACCACCTCCTCATACGATATATATATGGTGGACACTCTGAAGGAAACCAATGGCAATGAGGCAGTTGAGGATAACCCTCAGGTAGAAAAACAAAGCATGGGCGTTGTCGGCGCCGCTCCAAGCCCCGCCACAGCAATACCGGCCCAGGAGACGAAAACAATCCGGATGGTGCCGAAAACGAATACAACCCCGACCAACCTGCTTTCGAGCAGGCCGAATAGGCGATGGATGAATATCCGGAGGAGGACAACTACATGCCCCCCTCTGAAGACGAGATTAACCTCGGCAATTTCGAATGCGGTGTGCCTGAGGATCCAGTGGAGCAAGTTCGCTTCAAGCGACGGCTCATGGCCACGGCAAGGACCCTGCAAAGGAAGCAATAGCAGCTCAAAGCTGACCAAGATTTGCTCATGGACAGATGGACCAAGGTCTTGGCCACCGAAAAATACAAAGTCGACCGCCCCGACAAAGGGCACACACGGCATAATCCGCTACCCCAACCTAAGCAGGAGAACCCAAGGCGCGTACCCCGACGTCAATACACCACAACGGTCCAAGACAATACGAAGGATACACGAAGAAGCATCCTCAAGCCTCGGCGCAATTTTCATAAACGTCAAGTCAGGGAACTTGGTGCCAAATCCAGCAACTCCCAGTCTGGTCAGCGGAAAAAGAACAGCTCAAGCCTATACGGCTCGAGAAACATACTCGACCAACCATGTGAAATTCATGGTACTCCTAGAAGGACAGCCAAGCACACCAATAGAGAATGCCGGATCCTCAAAACAAAGCGGCCGGTCGTGTGCCGGAAACAATGAGGGGATGAGACCAACAACGACAAAGCAAAAAGATCCTCCAGATCATAAAAGTACGGCCGATCATATCAACCGTCCGGACAACATCAACCATAGCAATTCAATTGCAGTACCTCGAGAGCTAGTAGTCTAGGGGCTCCAACTCACATGAAGCCCCCGCGGGTATGAAACCACAAATAACATCTTCTAAAGGATGCCAGGTGCAAAGGCCAAGTTTTGTTGGCCCACCACTTTAACGGTTGTCTTCGGATCACCAAAAAATGTCATGCCAAAGAATAATTCTTCAGCACCTTCCCCTCATACGGTAATTCACCATATGCTAACGGGATGAACTATGTTGACTAGATTCCACGTGGAAAACCATTAGGCCAACACCATGTGATATAATCACACCTATGGGCAAGGCCGAACCCCGCCCTTAGAGCGGAAATCATACAGCTGCCGGAGTAACGAGTCGTGCATGCCTATCAAAATTTTGATATGATAGCCAACTATCCGGACACCAACTGAGGAGTCTGCGCTACTTCACGGTATAACGTCTGGGCTAACCAGGGTCCGATCAGGAACCCTTGGACCAACCACAAGAGGACGTTCAGCTGCCTCCAAGTATTTGCCTTTATAAACTAACTTTGACGTAGAACAGGATTGGCGACGTGGAGTCGGCCCGGACACACAAGGGCAGGAACATGCAGGTGACCCCCCCCCCCCAAAGAAGGCAGTCCGGATTCACTTCGGATCCACTCACAGCCCCCTCCAGTCCGGCCATCATAGGTTCCGCCAAAAACACCTCTTTTCATAATCATAAATCGTACTCATATGCATAGACATATCATCCCACTACAATGCGCAGATCTAAAAAACACTTACCGGCCGTCGTTTATCATCGACGCCTCTTTGCCAAAAACGGCAGCCACGCCTCATGTTACACCCGATTATGCCAGGGGCTTCACAGTATGGCAATAAAGTCCGGCAACCTTTTCGGTCGCTCGGCACCCCGAACTTATAACACTATATGCATCAGCTCCGAATCATGTGTTGGGTCATTGGTTGGGTTTGCCCGGCTCCCATGTTTTGGTACCGCCCCATCGGCTAAGGTAGCGCTAGGAGAACTACTGCGATTGTGTCACGGTTCTGCCGGACGAGCACCTCAGAAGAGAAAGCTGAAAACTGACTGTCATGATACAGTGAGAGCTGGTCAGCTAATCAAGAGGTTGTAAAATCCTTAAAGATTTATTCCGCATAACGCCATTATAAATGCAGAGTGTGATGGATCGGTCTTCCGATCAGGTGCCAATAGAGCCCCTAGTTCGGCCTTCCAAACACTAGGGGCTGTGCCAACCATACTCGAATTCCTATGGCTAAGTGAGAGTGGTAAAGCCCTATAGTCTAATTGCCTGGTTCGTGGCGAGGAACACCTCCTTAAAAGGACCTAGCCATGGGATAAAGAGTGTTCAGGTATGCCCCGAATACCCCCTGTATTTCTTTCGTGGGGGCAGAAGCCGACGACTGGCCAACTCTCAGGATTCACTTACACTAAACAACTGCACAGGAAGAACAAATGTTCAAACGAAACAGGCAATAAATAATAAAAGTGCCATTATCCATATTACAAAGAATGGTACGAATGCCCTCAGGGAAATATAATGTCTTTGGTACACTTATCCGCCACAAGGCAGGCTCCCTTCAGTACGCCTTCATAGTACAGCTAGGGCTTGCGATGCACCTTACCCTCTGGCGGCCCCTCAGTCATCAGCTTCTCTGCGTCAAGCTTCCCCCAATGCACTTTTGCACGGGTAAACGCCATGCACGCACCCTCTATACAGACCGATAGATTAACAACATCAAGCCGAGGACAGGCGCCTACAACCCGCTTCACAAGTCCGAAGTAACTGCTTGGAATTGGCTCTGTGGGCCACAGCCGGACAACCAAGTCCTTCATGGCTAGTACGGCCGCCTGGTGCAGTTCGACCAGCTGGTTCAGCTGATCGATAAAGGGCACCGGATAGTTCGGCGCCAAATACTGCGACCAGAAATTCCTCTCCGCAGACTTCTTCTCCTCGGTCCGGTAGAATTGGGCGGCATCTGATATGCTGCGAGGCAGATTTGCAAATGCCCCTATAAAAAAAGAATGCAGCTTGTCGCTTAGAGTTCTTCTCACTATCATGTAAAAATGGCCATAAATACAAAAGGCCTTACCAGCCACAACTTTCCGGGCCTCCTGAATGTCCCGCACAGCACCTCGGGCTTCTTCTCGAGCATCTTCCGCGGCTTGGAGAGCTTGGGCGAGTTCGGATTCTTTCCCTACAAGACTCTGCTCCAAGCACTCGCTTTTCTTCACAGCCTCCTGGAGATCTCGCTTAGCTGCGATAACCCTGGCCTCGTGTTTCTCATGAAGCGCCTGTTCAGCGGCAGCCTTCTCGTTGGCATCAGCCACAGCCTTCTTTAGTGCCTCATATTCGGCACTCGCTCCTAGGGCATACAATACAAATACTTTTCAATAGGCACAATTACTCATTTGTGACAAATTCAAGACAATGTTTCAACATACCTTGCTTGTCCTCCAATTGCTTCTTCACACGGCCAAGTTCCTCCTCGGCCCGTTCCAGGCTCTGCTTCAGCCCGGACACTTCCTCATTATGAGCGGCCATCTTCTCCGCAGACGCCTGCTTTCACACAAAGGGGTATACGTCATTAACAAAGGCTCCCGCCAAAGCAGAGGATTTGATCCCCTGCCCGTCTCTCTCTCTCTCTTTCGTCGGATAGTGTATCAGGGTCTACTACTCATATTATGACGATTCCTCAAAGGTTTCTTAGAAAACATACCTCAAAAGCCTTTATAAGGCCAAGGCAGGACTCATTCAGCCCGCTCTCGGTGGACTGAATCGTTTCAACCACCGCACCCATGAGGGTCCGATGTTCATCGATAATAGACGCGCTCTTTAGCGCTGTCAATAGACTGCCTGGCAGCTCTGCTTGGACAGAGGTTGCCGGTGGAGTAGGCAAGCCTCCCACCATCGAAGATGGCTGCTTGCCCGATCCTGGAGCCTTAGAGGTCGTCGGGACCTTATCCGGCTGTGGTCCGAACCCGAGATCGCCCCCATCATCGACACGCCAGGGGCCGCCGCCCCCGTGTGTCCAGCCCCAGCGACATGCCTCCCCTGGTCCGGGTCTCTTTGAGATGACACCTCGGTGTCGCGCCTGGACTTCCGGGAAGGAGCCTCCGGAGGCGTCTCGCTCGCCAGAGCGTCTAAGTTCAGCGAATCCTCCGATGAGGATTGTCCGGCGCGAGACCTCGTCGGGCTGTACGAAATATGGCGACAGTTAAAACTACTATACCCAAACGACCCTGGATGCATATGCGTGTTCGGGTTCCGGATACTTACGACTTTTCCAGGGGCTGGGCCCTGGGATCCCACTCTGGGCTGTTATCGGCAGCCGTGGTGGATGCCTCCGGGTTGGCACCTCTCCCCCTCTTGGGCGATTTGGCCTCCAGGGACAAGGAAGCCGCCCTTTTCTTCCCACCTCTAGAGTGAGACTCATCCTCCTCTGCTTCCTCCTCTTCATCATCGGAAGAAGGAGTGTCGCTGGAGTCTTCGGATTTTGCGTCCGAAGCCTCGCGAAGATGGAGGCCACTCCGGGTCTTTTTGACCTTCTTGGAGGCCTCTTTATTTGGCACCTCGTAAGGTGCGGGGACCAGCATCTTCATCAGAAGAGGTCCGGCCGGTTCCTCCGGCAGCAGGGCCGGATAATGTATCCGCTACACCCTTTTTATCCATCCCTGGGGTCATGATAAAGCACAATGAAAATGTCTCCCTCAGGACATGCCAACTGAAACATGGATGGATAGAGCGTGGCTGTAACTTACCGGGCTTGCAGAATGGGATAATTGATACCCACGGTCCTCGGCGGAGCCCGGCCATGATTTGCCGGACTTAAAGAGCACCTTCCAGATATCCTTGTGGGAGGAATCATAGAGCTCCCGAAGGGTTTGGTGCTCGGTTGGGTCGTACTCCCACAAATTGTAGGCTCGGCGCTGGCAACGGAGAGCCAGGCGAACTAACATCACCTGGACTATGTCGATGAGCTTGACGTCCTTGTCGACCACACTCTGAATGCGTGTCTGGAGCAGTGACAACTCATCGGACGAGGACCAGTTCGGGCCCTTCTTGGGCCAGGACGTGAGCTGTAGTGGGGTTCCGGATCTAAACTCAGGAGCTGCAGCCCACTTTTTGCCGCATGGTTCGGTGATATAGAACCACGGCTGCTGCCACTCCTTGACGGAGTCGTTGAAGGCACCCGTCGGCCAGACGATCTTGGGCATCTTGCTCACCATGGCGCCGCCGCACTCGGCATGCTCGCCACTCACCACCTTGGGCTTCACATTGAAAATCTTCAGCCACAGGACGAAGTGAGGAGAAATCCGGAGAAAAGCCTCACACACGACGATGAACGTCGAGATATTGAGGAAATAATTGGGGGAAGATCATGAAAATCAATCCCATAGTAATACATGACTCCACGAACAAATGGGTGAAGGGGAAACCCGAGCCCGCGAACAAAATGGGGAAGGAACACGACTCTCTCGTGAGGCTCCGGAGTAGGGACGACCTGTCCCGCCGGAGGGAGACGGTGGCCGATCTTCTTGGCCAGATACCCGGCCTCCCGGAGCCTCTTGATATCCTTCTCCTGGACGGTAGAGGCCATCCATCTGCCTCCTGCTCTGGATCCGGACATCTTTGGAAAACCTCTCTTTGATGGAAAAGAAGAATGCATGGGCGTTAGGGCTCGAACAGAGGGGAATGGGCTAGCGGAAGGACAAGGCGTGGGTAGAGAGGAGGAGACCTTATCTCTTTATAGAGACGGTAAAAGCTTTTTGCGCCTCCCCACTTGCCTGGTGGAACCCGCTTGCTCCTCACTCGCCGCGATTAGCGGTGCGGTTGGATTATCCATGCCCGTATTAATAAAAATCCCACAATAAGGGGACACGATCTCTGCTATGGAAAAACATGCAGAAGAAACCGCCTCGCGATATGCGCTGTGGCTAGTTGTGGGAAAACGGTTCGAATAATGGCCCGGCCATAATGACATATCACGTCATCTAAGAAGTTGTCAGCTAATATAGCATTCTCTCTATGGTGGTATGTGTAGATCATTTTGCGGATTCGGACACGGTTTGAGTGTTCGATAATTACTTTGGAGTATTCGGAGGAGGAACCCGCCTTGCAATGCCGAAGACGAGACTGCGCGCCGGACTCATCGTCATTGAAGCCTGGTTCAGGGGATACTGAGGGAGTCCCGGATTAGGGGGTATCCGAACAGCCGGACTGTATACATCGCCCGGTGAGGAAGTCCTGGACTAGGGGGTGTCCGGATAGCCGAACTATCATCATTGGCCGGACTCCAAGACTATGAAAATACAAGATTGAAGACTTCGTCCTGTGTCCGGATGGGACTTTCCTTGGCGTGGAAGGCAAGCTTGGCAATACGGATATGTAGATCTCCTACCATTGTAACCGACTCTGTGTAACCCTAGCCCTCTTCGTGTCTATATAAACCGGAGGGTTTTAGTCCATAGGACGAACAACAATCATACCATAGGCTAGCTCCTAGGGTTTAGCCTCCTTGATCTCGTGGTAGATCCACTCTTGTACTACCCATATCATCAATATCAATCAAGCAGGAGTAGGGTTTTACCTCCATCGAGAGGGCCCGAACCTGGGTAAAAACATCGTGTCCCTTGTCTCCTATTACCATCCGCCTAGACGCACAGTTCGGGACCCCCTACCCGAGATCCGCCGGTTTTGGCACCGACATTGGTGCTTTCATTGAGAGTTCCTCTGTGCCGTCGCAATCAGGAAGGATGCCTCTTCCCGTCTTTAAAGACAGTACCGTGGCCAAGGGAGCTTTGGCCACCGGCCAAACTATCCGGCTAGGTGGTTTTCTTATGACCGCCAGTTCGGCCGCCGCTCCGACAATGACCTCTCGGGTCATCAAAAGCGATCTTCACGTCAACTCGGAATTCGCCAAGCAGCTAGATCCGATGGAGCTCTCCTCCGTAAACGAGCTCTTGGATCGCATCGCCGCCCTGGGAGTCGCTACAGACTACGATCAGATTGGGCTTAAAACCGATCTGAGTGAGATTAACTCTCCCCAGGCTACCCACCACGTTGCTGTGGTAGAGGAACAACGCGGCGACTCTTCTTCTATATTAAAGACCAGTTTTGTCCGGATTCCTGATCCCTCCATGCTGGATTCCCGCGGAGGGACGGACATCAATCAAGTACTGAACCTAAAGTCAGGCAGCGGACCAGATTCGTTGGACAACATCCAGCAATCCAAGCTTCCAAATTCGGAAACTTTTCGGCCCTCGAGCCTCAGATTGGGCGGGGTTCCGAATTTAATTCCACTCGCCCACCCAAACACAAGCGATCTGTCTCAAATCCGGCAAGAGCCCGCTGAAACAGTACATCACTACTGGGCCAGATTCCTCCTGGTCATGGACAGGATAAAGGACTGCCGTGAGGAAAGCGCAATCTCAATTTTCTGCAACAATTGCACGGACAAGGGAATCATGAACGCCATAAGTCGTCGCGAAATTACACGCTTCGCCGACCTGGCGTCCATAGTACGAAAGTACTGTGCGATGGAGAGTGCCTGGAAAACCGAAACTAAGTTTTGGGACAATCCGGCTCCAAACACAACCCTAGTCCAAAATAAAAGGATGCATCATGCTCAGGCACCTAGGACAAAAACCAAAAAGCAAAAAACCCCCAAAGGGCACGGAACCATACTGGAGGAATGGCTCAGCGGACCCTGTAAAATCAATAGTACAGAGGGCGCCACTCCAACACATAGCCTTCGAGTATGTTGGATACTACGGCAGGTGGCCAAAAGTGGCGAAGAGCTTCTAGCCCCGTAGAACCAGCCCAATAGCACCAGTACGGTATTAATAGTCTTCGAGACTTTCGCATCAAATAATGTGCGGAAACGAACAATCCACAGCCTCGCCGAAGTCTACCAAGTAGCAACAACAAATCCATGGAGCGACACGGCTATCACCTTCAATGCCAGTGACAAACCTAAATTCCGAACAGCCCGAGCACCAGCCACATTGGTCCTCAGTCCAATAGTGGACAGCTTTCGTCTTACCAAGGTACTCATGGATGGCGGCAACGGATTAAACCTCATCTACGAGGAAACCCTTCGAAAAATGGAAATAGACTGGAGCCGCATTGAGCGAAGCAGCACAACCTTTAGAGGAATAATCCCTAGTCGGGAAGCACGCTGCACAGGAAAAATTACACTAGATGTGGTGTTCGGCTCGCCGGACAATTACAGGTCCGAGGAGGTCACATTCCAAGTGGCCCCGTTCAGTAGCGGATATCACGCTTTATTAGGGAGAGAGGCATTCACAATTTTTCAAGCTATACCCCATTACGGGTACATGAAGCTTAAAATGCACGGGCCCAATGGAATCATCACTCTTGTCAGTGATCCAGGCATAGCACTCCGCGCCGAAAACAAGACAGCCGCACTAGCCCTAGAGGCACTATTCGAAGCCCTAGCGGAAGAAGAACTCACTGCGCTGCGCTCCATGGTGAACAGGGACGATGTGATACTCGATAAGAGATCCAAGTCCACCTCTTTTAAACCAGCGGACGAAATAGTCAAATTCCAAGTCCATCCAATGGACCCCACAAAGACGGCCTCCATTGAGGCACAATTAAACCCTGATGTAGACACCGCACTACGAGAATTCCTTCGGGAAAATTGGGACATCTTTGCCTGGCACCCTTCAGATATGCCAGGAATCCCACGCAGGTTGGCAGAACATAGCCTAAACATCCTAAAAGGATTCAAGCCAGTCAAACAGGCTCTTCGGCGATTTTCCAAACCCAAAAGACAGGCAATGGGAGAGGAGCTAGCCAAACTATAAGAAGCCGGATTCATCAGAGACATAAAACATCCGGACTGGCTAGCGAACCTGGTAATGGTACCAAAAAAGGACAAATCCTGGCACCTGTGTGTCGATTTTAAAGACCTTAACAAGGCTTGTCCAAAGGATCCTTTCCCCCTTCCCCGCATCGATCAAATCATCGATGCTACCGCAGGGCACGATTCATTGTGCTTCCTCGATGCATACTCCGGATACCATCAAATCAAGATGGCTGAGACAGACCAAGCCGCAAAGGCATTCATTACTCCATACGGACCATTCTCCTTCAACACAATGCCCTTCGGGCTCAAAAACGCCGGCGCAACATGATTCAGACATGTCTGGCAACCCAGATCGGCAAAATAGTGGAGGCATACGTGGACGATGTGGTCGTCAAGACCAAACACGTCGAAACTCTAGTAGACGATTTGAGGCTCGCATTCGACAACCTCCGAGCATATGACATTAAGCTCAACCCGGAAAAATGCGTTTTCGGCGTACCAACCGGAAAGCTCTTGGGCTTCATTGTATCCGGTAGAGGAATTGAAGCAAACCCAGCCAAGATCCGAGCTCTGTCACAGTTGGATATTCCAAAAGACCTCAAACAAATACAAAAATTGACTGGATGCGTGGCGGCTCTAAGCCACTTCATCTCCCGCTTGGAGAAAAGGCATTGCCCCTTTATCGCCTCGTCCAGCGCACCGAACACTTCGAATGGACGGATGCTGCCACGGCCGGACTCGAAGAAATAAAAGCCATATTGGCAACAAATCCGGTCCTGGCCGCGCCCAACTTCGGCGAACCAATGTTATTATATATCGCGGCAACACATCAAGTTGTAAGCGCGATGCTCGTCATCGAACGAGAAACAGAAGGACACAAATTCCCTCTTCAAAAACCAGTGTACTACGTATCCACTGTCCTAACTCCATGCGAGTCCTGCTATCCACATTATAAAAAGATAGCGTACGCGGTGTTCATGGCATCCCGGAAGCTGCGACACTACTTTCAAGAGTGTTTGCTAACAGTGGCCTCCGAAGTACCTCTCAAGGACATTATAAACAACCGCGACGCGACGGGCAGAATTGCAAAATGGGCCATTGAGCTCTTACCATTCGACATAACCTACAAACCACGGCGAGCTATAAAGTCGCAAGTTTTGGCCGACTTCATCGCTGAATGGACCGAAGCCGAACTCCCTAAAGAGTACAGCGCATACTCCAATTGGATCATGCATTTTGACGGCTCCAAAATGTTGGCCGGCTTGGGGTCTAGCATCGTCTTGACTTCCCCAACCGGAGACATAGTCCAATATGTACTCCAGATAATGTACATGGACTCCAACAATGCAGCCGAATACGAGGCCCTTCTACATGGTCTCCGGATGGCAATCTCCATGGGCATTCAATGCCTAGAGGTCTGCGGGGATTCAAACCTCGCAATATCCCAAGTAAATGGAGACTTTGACACCAAGGATCCTAAAATGGCAGCCTACCGTAATGCCGTCCTAAAAATGTCAGCTCGGTTTGAAGGACTCGAATTCCACCATGTAGCCCGGGATAATAACCAGGCGGCCGACGTGTTGGCACGCATCAGCGCAAAGCGCGACGCCGTCCCTCCAAACATCTTCCTGGAACGGCTTTTGAAGCCATCCGTATTATGGGAAGAGGAGTCCGGAAACAACAAACCAGAACCAACTGCACCGCCCAACGCTGACTATTCAGACACAATAGGTGGCTCAGCCAATGAAATAACAGCTTCAGCCCACGAAATAATGGCAGTCATTGCCCCGTGGACGGAACCATTCCTAGCCTACTTAATTAGGCAGGAACTTCCCGAAGACCAAAACGAGGCCCGCGGCATAGTACGGCGATCTAAAGCCTACAAGGTCCATGAGGGAGAACTTTATAAGAAAAGCACAACCGGAGTCCTTCAAAGGTGCATCTCCGAAGAGGAAGGGCGAAATCTTCTGGCTGAAATTCACGCCGGACTCGGCGGGCACCACGCTGCAGCCCGGGCCCTTGTAGGCAAGGCCTTCCGTACAGAATTTTATTGGCCGACGGCCCGGGCAGATGCTCACGACTTAGTCCAACGATGCGTCGGTTGCCAGCTCTTTGCTAATCAAAGACACATGCCACCCACCGCCCTCAAAACTATACCCATCACCTGGACGTTCGTGGTCTGGGGGCTTGACATGGTTGGACCCCTTAAAGGGGGAACCCACAAGCAAAAATACCTATTGGTCATGATGGACAAATTCACCAAATGGATAGAGGCCAAGCCAGTTAAAACGGCCGAATCCGGACCTGTGATAGACTTTATATCTGGGGTAGTACACCGTTATGGCGTCCCGCACAGCATCATCACTGATAACGGCACGAACTTCACGGCCGACGAGGTTAAACTCTGGTGCAAAAATATGGGCATCAAGCTCGACTATGCTTCAGTCTATCACCCTCAAACTAACGGTCAAGTCGAACGAGCAAATGGTCTAATCATGAGCGGCATCAAACCCAGGCTAGTGCGGTCCCTCACGGAATCTAACACGCACTGGGTGGAGGAGCTCGACTCCGTACTCTGGGGGCTGCGGACCACGCCAAACCGCACTACCGGATTCACACCATTTTTTATGGTATACGGCGCAGAGGCAGTTTTGCCCTGCGATATAATTCATGACTCACCTCGCGTGCGCATGTACGAGGAAAGAGACGCCAAGTTCTATCGGCAGGACAGTTTGGACGCCTTAGAAGAGGAGTGCGACGTGGCAAAAGCTTGTTCCCGCATTCTATCAGCAGCAAGCTCGAAGATATCAAAGCAGAGAAGTACAGGCCAAATCTTACAATGTTGGCGAACTAGTTCTACGCCTGCCGGACAAGAAAAAGGACAAACTCAAGCCCAAATGGGAAGGTCCCTTCATCATCGACCAAGTCCTGACCGGCGGAGCATACCGTCTACGTAACGCATCTGACAACCGACTCGAGCCGAACCCATGGAACGCAGCCTGTCTCCGAAGATTCTACGCCTAGCGCCGGACTCAGAGTTCGTCTCCTTCCTCCGTACACATTTTATACTTTAGCTGTCTTTTGTTTCTCTCCTTTTTCCCTCCCTTTTTGGTAAAGCCTTTGAGGGCTGATCTACGCATTGTTCGCACACACTTGACGTGCTACTCGCACTCATGATACCTGGGGGCTTCTTTAACAGAAGCTTATTTATACGGGCTTCACGCCCAACACATGTGTCAAACTTCCGCATGTACCTTTTATTCACCATTATATGCATCGATATGACTTAAGTTTTGGCCAAGCTGGGTTGCCTGGCTCCTGTGCTTACCCCTACGTTCCCGATTGTTCGGCTAGGAGGTAAACGGAGCACCTCTGCGATTGTTACTGCCGGGTCAGCCGGATGTGTACCTCAGACTGGGTGAAGCCGAAAGCTAGCGTTCTTAAGGGAATATTCGGTCGGTGACTTGAAAGATGATTTCTTACTTATTTATTTATCTGCCCCCAGATGCTTTTCTGCTCTTTTCGCAGTCCGGACATGCACTTTAGGGCATGCCTCCCAGGGAAAGGAACCGCTAACGGAACTATTCTCCCTGGAAGATGTTTCTTACTAACCATGTAATATAACATAACTAGTTGGGCACTTGTCTGATAAAGCACTAATGACCCCTACGCCTGGTCTCCATGCATGCCCCGGTTTTTATATGACCGTGAGGGTATTCGGACACACTCCGGACTGTTGGGTCCCGAGGTTGAAGCGAAAAGGTCCGCAAAGACAAACGATCTACAATCCGGCTAGAAGGCATTTTACATGTCATTTTAAATTACATCGTCAAATTGACTGATTGTACTCCTCTTCAATCCCATCTAACAGGCTGTCTAGTTTACAGTCCCGTTGGGAATATTTCGCGGCCAACTCTACTTGGCCGTACATTAAGCTCACAGGGATCTCCTTCCCATCGGGCCCCACAGGTCCGACCTCGGCCATGTGGTTTGGATCAGCCTTCGTGTACCGCGTCTTCTCCATGGCCCAGGCCTCCCTGACGCCTTGACGGCAGGACGATATCTTCCACAGACGGAAGCGCTGCCGTGCTCCCTGAAGCTTCTCAGCAAGCCCTCCAAGACCCTCGGTAGGGAGACGGACGACCATAAGGCCTGGACGACGCCGCTCATCGCCTGCCGAACACGTTTGTGCAGTTGCAGCAGCTCGGGAAGAAGGTCACCCGTGGAACCAGGCATTTCCTCCGCCGGACAACCTGTGAGCACACCTACAGACACATTTCTGTCAATCGACTTCCTCGCCGAACTCTTCTTTTCAAAAGAGTTTGCTCAAGCACTTACTGTAAATGTCGCGACGAAGCTGCCGGTTCTCCTTTACGGAGTCAGACAGCTGGACCCGAACATCTTTCAGTTCTTCGCCCAGCTGGGTGTTGGCATCTTGGAGTTTGTTCCTCTCCTGCTGCACCCTCATAAGCACCTTCTCGCCGGCCTTCAGCTGGCGCAGTAGATGTTGCTTGTCCGGATCTAGTCCGGCACCATCTACAATATTATTGTCAGACTTATACACACGCCGCACTTCATAAACTACTTATCTTTTCCAAGTATGTATTACCAGAGGGGGTCTCTGTGGCTCCCCCTGCGGCGGCTAGTGCGGCCTCAAGTTGGGCCTTGCACTCTTGAAGCTCCTGGGACAGGTGGGTATTCTTCTCCGTAAGATCCTGCATAACAAATGATCCTTAAATCAGTTATTCTAACTATTTTAAGTCTCGGGGGCTACTGGCATATATAACTATTAAAATTCCTCACCCATATGTCTTTCACATACTGCTCCGTGGCTCTAGTTAAACCATCTCGAGCAGCATGGAGGTGCGTGTCTCCCGCATTAAAGGCATTGAACGCCTCCAGAGAGAAACACGCGTCATGCAGAAATGTCTGGCGGCGCCTGTGATTCATGGCACTCTCCACCTCGGACCTGGTGGCGGACAGCCTGTCGGCATCCTCCGTTGGAGGAGCATCCGGCTCACGCCTTGTGTTCGTCTCCCCCTCTGGACCAGGCGTTGGAGCCTGGCTGGCGGAGGCTTGATTGGCGACCTCTCCGGGCACAGTCCGGCGAGCACTCTTTCTCCTGGAAAAATCATGAGCGTTAATATACCTCCCAGGAATCTTTCCCCTAAATACGGTGGTGCGCCATACCGTTGCAGCGACGTTTCGATTCGCGCCGCACTCCTCTTCCGCCTACTGGGCCGAACTGACCCTTGTTGGTCAGCCTCCGCGGGTTCGGCTTCCCGCCTTAAAGGCGCCTCCTGCGAGGCACCGTTGGTATACGGTGGTCAGAAATAAGCATGGATGAAGTAACGATGTCATGACTCCGGTCACAGTTACCTGGGAAGCCGGAGATAAACCGGGGTAGTCGGCCGTAATGGCGACCAAAGCATTGTCCATGCTAAGTTGGTGGAACACCCCATCGATCAGCTCCACCTCTATGTCCGGATCCTCTTCGGAGGCCGGATCGAGGGATCGTCCCGGATCCTCGAGTTGTGGAGTCAGGCTGTGTATGCCCTCCATGTCCCGGCGCAGTTCCTGCGTCGAAATCACAAAGTGAGACACTTAACTTTGGAAATATGGATCGGGTAGATAAACGTCTGCTTACCTAGCTCCGAGGGTTATTCATGGAGAATCCATTCAATGGACTCGCGCAGAGGAAGTCCTCTTTCTCCCCCTTGTACAAGCCGGACAGGATCCTCACCAGATCGGCAACCGATCCCGGCCCCTTGCGGCCATGACGGGTGGCGTCATCCTCCCCGTTGAAATCCCACATGGGGTGGCCCCTATATTGGAGCGGCTGCACCCCTCACATAATGCACGTGGCCATGACTCCAATCATGGTCAATCCGGAATGAGCCAGTAACCTTATTCGGCCCATCGGATATTGGATGCCCCTATCATTCTCCCGTTGAGGGCTCCGCGGGCGCCAACTTAGGTGTTTCTTCAGAGGAGCGTTGCTGAACTCCGGGAGGCCGATCCGAACTGGGTCCGGTAGTGGGGCGTCTTCCATATAAAACCATTCCGAAGGCCAGTCTTCGGACGCCTTCTTCGGGGTTCCGGATAGGTATCCGGTCCCGGCGATGCGCCATATTTCGGCTCTGCCCACTTGATATATCGACCCCTCGTGAGAACGGGGTACGAGGCAGAACAATCTCTTCCACAATGCAAAATGGGCCTCGATGCCCAAGAACAGCTCGCAAAGGGCTACAAAGCCCGCGATGTGCAAGATGGAGGCAGGTGTAATGTGGTGAAGCTGGAGCCCATAGAACTCCAGGAGCCCACGGAGAAACGGATGTATGGGAAATCCGAGCCCCCTTATTAGATAAGGGACGAAGCATACCTGCTCTCCTTTAGAGGGATTGGGGACGCTCTCCACCTGTTTTCCACCCTTGTAGGTGGCCAGTCCGGCTCGAACCGGAACCATGAAGGCTGGGGGAAGGTATCCCTCTGCTTGGAGCATCACTAGCTCGCTGTGCGGGACTGAACATCTCCTCCAATCTCCTGGCAGAGGGCTGGGAGCGCGAGAGGAGGAGCCGCGTCGACTGTCCATGATGGAGTGGATTTTTGTCAGAGGCGCTTCGATGAGTACTCGCGGAAGGAGGATGGTGTGATTTGAATCTAGATCCTTGCACCTCTTATGGGCAGCTTATTCGCGCAGCTAGGGGGTAAAACGTAAAAATACCCTGGCTTTTCGCATTCATACGACACGTGGAAGAGGGCCATTATTAGACGTGGAAGCCAAGGAGTGCAACATTTATAAGGAAGCCGGACACTATTCGGCAAGCACATGGAATTTGGAGGATAACCCGCCTTGCAAAGCCGAAGACAATATATGCGCCGGACTCATCATCATTGAAGCCTGGTTCGGGGGCTACTGAGGGAGTCCTGGACTAGGGGGTGTCCGGATAGCCGAACTATCATCATTGGCCGGACTCCAAGACTATGAAGATACAAGATTGAAGACTTCGTCCCGTGTCCGGATGGGACTTTCCTTGGCGTGGAAGGCAAGCTTGGCAATACGGATATGTAGATCTCCTACCATTGTAACCGACTCTGTGTAACCCTAGCCCTCTCCGGTGTCTATATAAACCAGAGGGTTTTAGTCCATAGGATGAACAACAATCATACCATAGGCTAGCTCCTAGGGTTTAGCCTCCTTGATCTCGTGGTAGATCCACTCTTGTACTACCCATATCATCAATATCAATCAAGCAGGAGTAGGGTTTTACCTCCATCGAGAGGGCCCGAACCTGGGTAAAAATATCGTGTCCCTTGTCTCCTGTTACCATCCGCCTAGACGCAAAGTTCGGGACCCCCTACCCGAGATCCGCCGGTTTTGACACCGACACCCGGACTATTGGAGCGTGAAGATACAAGACTCAAGACTCCGTCTCGTGTCCGGGTGGGACTCTCCTTTGCGTGGAAGACAAGCTTGGCGATCCGGATATTGTACTTCCTTCCTTGTAACCGACTCCGTGTAAACCCTAGCCCTCTCTGGTGTCTATATAAACCAGAGAGGTTGGTCCTTAGAAGGCCGATCATAATTACAATCATAATCATCATAGGCTAGCTTCTAGGGTTTAGCCTCTACGATCTCGTGGTAGATATACTCTTGTACTACTCATATCGTCAATATTAATCAAGCAGGAAGTAGGGTTTTACCTCCATCTAGAGGGCCCAAACCTGGGTAAACATTGTGTCCATTGCTTCCTGTTACCATCAGCCTAAGATGCACAGATCGGGACCCTCTACCCGAGATCCCCCAGTTTTGACACCGACACTCCTATCGACCCCCAAAGAAAAGAAAAGAAATAAAAACTATTTACATCGGAAAGCTCCCAACAAGCAAAAGAAGAACGGGAATATTTTTGGGTTTTCTTTTTAGTTATTACTACTACAGCAAGAAAGTAAACTAGCTAAAAGCTACAACTAATTTTTTTTGGTTTTTCTTAAGATTTATTAAACACACAAAAAGAAAGCAGGAAAAGAAAGTAAACTAGCATGGATATTATAGTGAAAGAGTATGAGCACCGACATCTAGCAATGAATGTGTGAACATGAATGTAATGTCGGTGAGATATACGTACTCCCCCAAGCTTAGGCTTTTGGCCTAAGTTGGTTTATTGCCACAGATGGCCTGGCGGATATCCATATTTGTAGACGGGGTGGTACTGAGATGCAGCAACTATTGCATCATGTGCTGTAGCTTGGAGGCGAGCTATCTCAGCCCTCCTCTTATACTCCTCCGCCTCCTCTCTGGTTATGTAATATCTCCCCTTTGCCTGAAAGTCAAAGAGAGCAGGAGCAGGGAGAACAATATTGACAGCATGACGCCTGTCAAAGATTAGTCGGTACTGGAGAGGTGGTTCATTCCTCTCGACAAACTGATGGTGAACCATAGCATTAAAGCCTAGATAAGTAGGAGGCAATTCAATATCATCATCACGTATGGTTACACCAAGAAAATCAGCTAAGCGGGTTGCATAAATTCCACCAAAAAAATCTCCATTAAATCTATTGTGATGCAACCTACGCGCAATAATGGCTCCCAAATTATAAGATTTGTCTCCTAACATAGCACTCCTAAGAATACTGAGGTCAGGGACACACATATGACATGCTTCATCTTTACCATTTATGCACCTACCTATAAAGAGAGCAAAATAATGTATAGTAGGAAAATGAATGCTCCCTATGGTAGCTTGTGCTATATCTCTAGATTCCCCCACAGTTATACTAGCAAGAAAATCTCTAAATTCAGATTTGCGAGGTTCACTAGCACTACCCCATTGTGGAAGTTTGCAAGCAGTGGTAAAATCCTCTAAGTCCATCGTATAAGATTTTTCATAAAGATCAAACAGGACAATTTGAGAATTGTGTGAAGATGAAAATTCAAACCTCCTCACAAAGGAACTAGTGAGATAGTGGTACTGGCGGCACTTTTCCTCCTCGAAGCTCACAAGATCGGCATTACGCAAATACGCGTTAAATTCTTCCTTGATTCCCGCTCGATCCATAAAATCCTCTGAAGGCCATTCACAAGGCCGCACTGGGGCGTTCCTTGGTGGCTCATCATTAGCATCACGCATTGCAAGCCTGGGTTCTTGCTTCCTTGAAGAACCACCTTGGTACATTTTCCTAAGCATATTTCTTCCTCTGAAAAATTTCTGAATTTTTTAGTAACTTCAAATAAAAGTTAACCAAGCTCAACAAAATTGATAGCAACTACTCCTATGAGTGCCTAGAGACTATATCATGCATTAGAACTACTTGGAACCATATAAATTTGACATGCAAGCTCAAGAACATGGTTACCTAGGTAGCACAAATTTGCAATGAATAAAGCACTAGAACAAAAACTAATTGGACCAATGGAGGAGTCAAATACCAAGGAACAATCCCCCCAAGCAGTTTTGTGAGAGGTGCTTTGAGCAAGGAGATCAAAAATCGCAGCAAAATGAGCTAGAACTCGTGCTTGAGATGGATGGTGATTTTTTTGGGAGGAAGAGGAAGTGTGTGGGTGCAGGAATAAGTGGAGGGGAGCCACTATGGGCCCACGAGGTAGGGGGCGCGCCCTGTAGGGGTGGGCGCGCCCTGGACCCTCGTGGCCAGGTGCTTGCTCCCCCTGTTGTGTTCTCAATGCCAGATATTCTCAAATATTCCAGAAAAAATCATATTAAATTGGCAGGGCATTTGGAGAACTTTTATTTTTGAGGTATTTTTATATTGCACGTATAACTCAGAAAACAGACAGAAAAATACTATTTTTACTTTATTTCAACTAAATAACAAAAAGTAGAAAGAGGGTATAGAAGGTTGTGCCTTCTAGTTTCATCCATCTCATGCTCATCAAAAGGAATCCACTAACAAGGTTGATCAGGTCTTGTTAACAAACTCATTCCAAATAACATGGAACCGGAGAAATTTCGAATAACACTATGTTACCTCAACGGGGATATGCACATCCCCAATAATAAGACTATCATATTTCTTCTTGATAGTAGGAAGAGGAAATTCAGAACCTCCAAAAATAATCGATGGAATTTTTCCAATAGAGTTGATGCTATGAACTTGAGGTTGTTTCCTCGGAAAGTGTACCGTATGCTCATTACCATTCACATGAAAAGTGACATTGCCTTTCTTGCAATCAATAACAGCGCCTGCAGTATTCAAAAAAGGTCTTCCAAGAATAATAGACATACTATCGTCCTCGGGAATATCAAGAATAACAAAGTTCATTAAAATAGTAACGTTGATTTATCAGCCATTTGCAAAGATATTTCAGTAGGTGTCAACTTATTCAAGTCAAGTCTACGATATAAAGAGAGAGGCATAACACTAACACCGGCTCCAAGATCACATAAAGCAGTTTTAACATAATTTCTTTTAATGGAGCATGGTATAGTTGGTACTCATGGATCTCCTAGTTTCTTCGGTATTCCACCCTTAAAAGTATAATTAGCAAGCATGGTGGAAATTTCAGCTTTCGGTATTTTTCTTTTCTTAGTGACAATTTCATATACTTAGCACAAGGATTCATTTTGAGCATATCAGTTAATCGCATACGCAAAAAGATAGGTCTAATCATTTCAGCAAAGCGCTCAAAATCCTCATCATCCTTTTTCTTTGATGGTTTGCGAGGAAAAGGCATGGGTTTCTGAACCCATGGTTCTCTTTCTTTACCGTGCTTCCTAGCAACAAAGTCTCTCTTATCATAATGTTGATTCTTTGATTGTGGGTTATCAAGATCAACAGCAGGTTCAATCTCTACATCATTATCATTGCTAGGTTGAGCATCATCATTAACATTATCACTAGGTTCATGTTCATTACTAGATTGTGTTTCAGCATCAGAAATAGAAATATCATTTGGATTCTCAGGTGTTTCAGCAATAGGTTCACTAGAAGCATGCAAAGTCCTATCATTTTTCTTTTTCTTATTTTTAGAAGGACTAGGTGCATCTATATTATTTCTTTGAGAATCTTGCTCAATTCTCTTAGGATGGCCTTCAGGATACAAAGGTTCCTGAGTCATCTTACCAGTTCTAGTAGCCACTCTAACAGCATAGTCATTATTCTTACTATTCAATTCATTGAGCAAATCATTTTGAGCTTTAAGTACTTGTTCTACTTGAGTGGTAACCATAGAAGCATGTTTACTGATGAGTTTAAGTTCACCTTTAACTCTAGACATATAATCACCCAAGTGTTCAAGCGTATCGGAAATGTATTTCAATTGTCTACCCATATAAGCATTGAAGTTTTCTTGTTTAACAATAAAATTGTCAAACTCATCTAAGCATTGTCTAGCAGACTTATAACGAGGAATATCACCTTCATCAAATCTATAGAGAGAATTTACCTTTACTACCTGTGTCGGGTTATCAAGACCATGTGTTTCTTCAATAGGCAATGGATTAGGATCATATATTTCTTCAACAGGCGGTAAATTAAGACCATGTATTTCTTCAATAGGAGGTAAATTCTTAACATCTTCAGCTTTAATACCTTTTTCTTTCATAGATTTCTTTGCCTCTTGCATATCTTCAGGACTGAGAAATAGAACACCCCTTTTCTTCAAAGTTGGTTTAGGAATAGGATCAGGAATTGGCTCAGGAGCTGGCTCGGGAAGTGTCCAATTATTTTCATTTGTCAACATATTATTCAATAGAATTTCAGCTTCATCCGGTGTTCTTTCCCTGAAAACAGAACCAGCACAACTATCCAGGTAATCTCTGGAAGCATCGGTTAGTCCATTATAAAAGATATCAAGTATTTCATTTTTCTTAAGAGGATGATCAGGCAAAGCATTAAGTAATTTGATAAGCCTCCCCCAAGCTTGTGGGAGACTCTCTTCTTCAATTTGCACAAAATTATATATATCCCTTAAAGCAGCTTGTTTCTTATGAGCAGGGAAATATTTAGCAGAAAAGTAATAAATCATATCCTAGGGACTACACACACAACGAGGATCAAGAGAATTAAACCATATCTTAGCATCACCCTTTAATGAGAACGGAAATATTTTAAGGATATAAAAGTAGCGAGTTCTCTCATCATTAGTGAACAGGGTGGCTATATCATTTAATTTAGTAAGATGTGCCACAACAGTTTCAGAATCATAGCCATAAAAAGGATCAGATTCAACCAAAGTAATTATACCAGGATCAATGGAGAATTCATAATCCTTATGAGTAACACAGATAGGTGAAGTAGCAAAAGTAGGGTCGGGTTTCATTCTAGCATTAAGAGATTGCTGCTTCCATTTAGCTAATAACTTCTTAAGATCATATCTATCGTTGCAAGCTAAAATAGCTCTAGCATCTTCTTCATCCATAATATAGTCCTCAGGCACAATAGGCAATTCATATTTATTAGGGTGAGAGTCTTCATCATCAGTATCATCAATATTATCAGTTTCAATAATTTCATTCTCTCTAGCCCTAGCAAGTTGTTCATCAAGAAATTCATCAAGTGGCATAGTAGTATCAAGCATAGAAGTAGTTTCATCATAAGTATCATGCATAGCAGAAGTGGCATCATCAATAACAATGCGACACATCAGAATTAATAGCAGAAGCAGGTTTAGGTGTCGCAAGCTTACTTAAAACAGAAGGTGAATCAAGTGCAGAGCTAGATGGCAGTTCCTTACCTCCCCTCGTAGTTGAGGGATAAATTGTTGTTTTCACGTCTTTCAAGTTCTTCATAGTGACCAGCAGATATAAATCCCAAGTGACTCAAAGAATAGAGCTATGCTCCCCGGCAATGGCACCAGAAAATAGTCTTGATAACCCACAAGTATAGGGGTTCCCAACAGTTTTCGAGGGTAGAGTATTCAACCCAAATTTATTGATTCGACACAAGGGGAGCCAAAGAATATTCTCAAGTATTAGCAGTTGAGTTGTCAATTCAACCACACCTAGATAACTTAGAATCTACAGCAAAGTATTTAGTAGCAAAGTAATATGGAAGTAACGGTAACGATAGCAAAAGTAATATTTTTGGGTTTTGTAGTGATTGTAACAGTAGCAACGGAAAAGTAAATAAGCGAAGAACAATATATGAAAAGCTCGTAGGCACTGGATCGGTGATGGAGAATTATGTCGGATGCGGTTCATCATGTAACAATCATAACATTGTTGGAAATATTCCCTAGAGGCAATAATAAAAGTGTTATTATTATATTTCTTTGTTCATGATAATAGTCTTTTATTCATGCTATAACTGTATTATCTGGAAATCGTAATACACGTGTGAATACATAGACCACAATATGTCCCTAGTGAGCCTCTAGTTGACTAGCTAGTTGTGATCAATAGGTAGTCATGGTTTCCTGGCTATGGACATTGGATGTCTTGATAACGGGATCACATCATTAGGAGAATGATGTGATGGACAAGACCCAATCCTAAGCATAGCACAAAGATCGTGTAGTTCGTTTGCTAGAGCTTTTCCAATGTCAAATATCTCTTCCTTAGACCATGAGATCGTGTAACTCCCGGATACCATAGGAGTGCTTTGGGTGTATCAAACGTCACAACGTAACTGGGTGACTATAAAGGTGCACTACAGGTATCTCCGAAAGTGTCTGTTGGGTTGACACGGATCGAGACTGGGATTTGTCACTCCGTGTAAACGGAGAGGTATCTCTGGGCCCACTCGGTAGGACATCATCATAATGTGCACAATGTGACCAAGGGGTTGATCACGGGATGATGTGTTATGGAACGAGTAAAGAGACTTGCCCGTAACGAGATTGAACAAGGTATCGGTATACCGACGATCGAATCTCGGGCAAGTACAATACCGCTAGACAAAGGGAATTGTATACGGGATTGACTGAGTCCTTGACATCGTGGTTCATCCGATGAGATCATCGTGGAACATGTGGGAGCCAACATGGGTATCCAGATCCCGCTGTTGGTTATTGACCGGAGAACATCTCGGTCATGTCTGCATGTCTCCCGAACCCGTAGGGTCTACACACTTAAGGTTCGATGACGCTAGGGTTATAAAGGAAGTTTGTATGTGGTTACCGAATGTTGTTCGGAGTCCCGGATGAGATCCCGGACGTCACGAGGAGTTCCGGAATGGTCCGGAGGTAAAGATTTATATATGGGAAGTCCTATTTTGGTCACCGGAAGAGTTTCGGGGTTTATCGGTAACGTACCGGGACCACCGGGAGGGTCCCGGGGGTCCACCAAGTGGGGCCACCAACCCCGGAGGCTTGCATGGGCCAAGAGTGGTGAGGGACCAGCCCCTTAGTGGGCTGGTGCGCCTCCCACAAGGGCCCATGGCGCCTAAGAGGTGGAAAGGGGGCAAACCCTAAGGGGATATGGGCCTTAGGGCCCATATTGGTGCGCCTCCCTCTCCTCTCCCCTCTTGGCCGCCACCCCCTTTGCCATCTAGGGTTGCCGCCCCCCTAGGGGTGGGAACCCTAGAGGGGGGCGCACCCTCCTCCCTCTCCCCTATAAATAGTGAGGCATAGGGCTGCCCATAACACGCGATTCGATCTCTCGTTGGTGCAGCCCTGCGTCTCTTCTTCCTCCTCTTCTAGCCACGCTCCTCCACCACCACCACGCCGTTGTGCTGCTGCTAGATGGAGTCTTCCTCAACCTCTCCCTCTCTCCTTGATGGATCAAGGCATGGGAGACGTCACCGGGCTGTACGTGTGTTGAACGCGGAGGTGCCGTCCGTTCGGCACTTGGTCATCGGTGATTTGGATCACGACGAGTACGACTCCATCAACCCCGTTCACTTGAACGCTTCCGCTTAGCGATCTACAAGGGTATGTAGATGCACTCTCCTTTCCCTCGTTGCTGGTTTCTCCATAGATAGATCTTGGTGACACGTAGGAAAATTTTGAATTTCTGCTACATTCCCCAACAGTGGCATCATGAGCTAGGTCTATTGCGTAGATTCTTTGCACAAGTAGAACACAAAGTAGTTGTGGGCGTTGATTTTGTTCAATATGCTTACCGTTACTAGTCCAATCTTGTTTCGACGGTATTGTGGGATGAAGCGGCCCGGACCGACCATACACGTACTCTTACATGAGACAGGTTCCACCGATTGACATGCACTTGGTGCATAAGGTGGCTAGCGGGTGCCAGTCTCTCCCACTTTAGTCGGAACGGATTCGATGAAAAGGGTCCTTATGAAGGGTAAATAGCAATTGACATATCATGTTGTGGTTTTGCGTAGGTAAGAAACGTTGTTGCTAGAAACCCATAGCAGCCACGTAAAACATGCAAACAACAATTAGAGGACGTCTAACTTGTTTTTGCAGGGTATGCTATGTGATGTGATATGGCCAAGAAGAATGTGATGAATGATATGTGATGTATGAGATTGATCATGTTCTTGTAATAGGAATCACGACTTGCATGTCGATGAGTATGACAACCGGCAGGAGCCATAGGAGTTGTCTTTATTTATTGTATGACCTGCGTGTCATTGAACAACGCCATGTAATTACTTTACTTTATTGCTAACCGGTAGCCATAGTAGTAGAAGTAATAGTTGGCGAGACAACTTCATGAAGACACTGTCACACCCTAGCTAGTCATGCATTAGAGTGTTGCATCATGTTTACTCTTTCATCAGAAACTTGAAATGGGGATCTGTGAAACCCTCAGAACCATTTTGAAAATGACCCAAATAAAAATTTCTCCAAAAGGGTCCAAGAAAATGCTCATGTTGCTCTCTGAAAATATTGGACATAGATAAAAATCAAACCAATATTTTTAGTGGCTCATGGACATTTATTTTGGGCATTTGGAATAAATGCATAAATATTTGCATTGGAAATATATTAATTATATATATTAATATATGCCCAAATATTATGCCAATTATAAAAGAGCTCTGGAATAATATAAATACCTCCTGCAAAAATTGGCATAAGTTAAATAAATGATTTAGTATATTATTTAAATCAAACAAATGTCAGAAATTAAAAAAAAAAAGAGAAAATATATAACAGGAGGAGCTTACCTGGGCTCCTCCACTGTGCGGCCCAGCCAGCTGGCTGGCCCAGCCAGCAGCCGGCCCAGCCCACCTCCCTCCTCTGTCGTCTTCGTCCCGACAGAGGGAGGGGAGTGTGGCCGGCGCGCGTGCGCGCCACCGCGCCACGCCACCTGCTCGCCTGCTTGCCTGGCCTCCCCTCCTCGCTCGACGCCCTGGACGACGCCACGCCCTCCCCCCTGCTCTCTCTCACTCTCCCCCGGCTCTCCGTCCTCTCCCTCGCTCTCTCTCTCTCGCCCGGCCGAACACCACCGTCGCCGCCGTTCGCCATAGCCACTGTCTCCGACCACCCCTCGCTCCCCCGACCAGCTCAGGAGCTCCGCCACGACTCCCTCTTCCTCCCCACCGCTCCACAGCTCCCCGGCAGCCCTGCATCGCCGCCACGTCGCCGTTCCCCTCTTCGGGCTCCGACCACCGTCGCCGTCGATTCGCCGTCTCCAGCGCGTCCCCGAGCCCACTTCGACGCCCACTGCAACCGCGGTGAGCTACGCCACCGTTTCCCCCTCTCCTTCCCCTCGTTCCCTCACCGTAGCCACCTCCCCACCACGGCCGAACCTCCGCCGTCGCCGAGCTCGCCGTCGACGCAGCTCCGGTGACCATTTGGTCACCCCGGCGAGTCCAACGAGTTCGCAAGACCCCGTAGAGCATCCCTAGCGCCTCGCTTTGCTCGACTTCGAGCTCCAGCACCGTTCCCGTGCACGACCGAACCCCGGCGGCCGCAGCCGAGCTCGCCGCCGTCGACTCCGACCACCCCGACCCCAACGGGCTCCGCCAAGAGCTGCGGGTTGGCCTCAGCTCCACTCCGGTGGTCTCCGCGGCCCCTCTGGTGGCCGAAATGACCAAAACCACTTCCGCCGCCGCGTCGGGCTCGCCGGCGACTAAACGCCGGCAGCCGACTCGGGTTTGACCACGGGTGGGCCCTGGTTGACTCCCCTGAGTCAATGACAGGTGGGGCCCAGCCCTGTTAATTAAACAGGATTAGTTTTAATTAAGTTTTAATTAAAATAATCACCCTGACATGCGGGACCCACTGTCAGGTTTGACCTGGACCAGTTCCGTTGACCTGCTGACGTCACACTGACGTCAGGCTGACGCAGCAATTGATTTTCTGGATTTAAATTAAATCAGGAAATTCCAGAATATTATTTAAACTTCAAAAATTCATAACTTTTATTCTGTAACTCCAAATTGGACAAATTATATATGAAAAATGATCAGAAAAATCCAATCTATCCATCTGTACTATTTTCATGCATGATCAAACAAGTTAAATTGATGTTTTAAGCAGAACAAGAAAAGGCACTTAAAAAGGCCATATTTGAATTTGGAATTTGAATCTTTGATTCAAATTTGTTCAAACCCTTCTGGCTTTAGTTGCATTAGCCCAATACACTCATATTGCCATGTTTCATGCATGCATCATATTGTTGCACATTGTTTGGTGATGCTTGTGTATCGATGCCCTTTGCGACAGGTTCTGTCCCCGAGGAGTACTGTGATTACCCTAACGAAGAACCGTATCCGTGCATCGAACCATCAGGCAAGCAACCAACCATTTGATCATATCGATACAATCCCATGTTCTCGCTCCTGCTCTCTTTTATTGCATTAAGACAACGCGATTCAAACTGCTGTGTGCTACGGTAGTTGAACCCATTTCCTCTGCATGACCTGTCATTGCCACAGTAACTAGATGAAACCCACTAGCATGTGTAGGAGTTGCTTGAGCCATATGTATGTGTTGTTCCTACCTTGCTATGCCTGCTATGCTTAGAGTCGAGTCAGGTCTGGTTCATCTGGGTGATGGGCTAGAGTGAAATGTTTATGTCGGTAATGAGAGTGGTGTGGTGAACACGATTTGGTAAAGGTATCGATGAGAGGCCATGTAGGAGTACATGGTGGGTTGTTTCATTGAAGCCGACCTTAAGCACTGAGATTTGTATGTGTGATTTAAGAATCAGCTACTACCATGCATTGGGCCCGAAACCAATGGACCCTCTCGGCTTCTTATTCACCCTAGTTCTCCGTCCAGGAGTTGCAAGTAGTTTCTGGTGTTTGTAGCCTACTGGAGGCCGTGCACAGCGCTGACCGTAGGGGTGGGCTGTGATGCGGTAGGTACGTGGCCGGGTGTACCGAATACCCGTTAGGTATCTCGGGAACCCTGTTCACATCGTTCGGGGCCGTATGGGAAACCTCGGCCGGACTCCCTGCGGATGGAACCTGAATAGGCGATAAACCTGGACTGGAGGCTTAGGTGATTAGGTAGGTCGTGGCCGACACCCACGTTGGGCTTCCGCTTGAAGGTTGCCGAGTACATGTCGTGTAAACGACGGTAAGTGGTGAGAGCGTGTATGAAGAAGTACACCCCTGCAGGGTTATCATAATCTATTCGAATAGCCGCGTCCGCGGTAAAGGACTACTTGGTTGCCTATACAGTTCATAGACAAGTAAATGGAAACTGTTAAAAGCCTCAAGATAAGTGTGAGTGCCGAGGATGGCTCTTCCGTAGGAAGACGGAGGCGGATCCTCGGTAGTGTATTGAATTGGTGAGTAGTGGACTCGTGTGCGCAAAACCATTTCAAGTTGGAGTATCGTAGGATAGCCTAGCCAAGAGTCAAAGCTGGCTTGCTGCAATAACTCCACCAACCCTTCTTGATACTATGCATGTATGCAGGATCTGATGTAAGTCTTGCTGAGTACCTTTGTACTCATGTTGCTATAATCTACATTTTTACAGAAGACGCTGCAACCCCTTCTGATGGGTTCTATGTAGACGTTGACATCAACGAGTAGGCTAAAGACCCAGGTGGTGACCCTGAGCTTGTGAAGGACCACGTAGTATAGCTAGGCTTTCCAAGCCTCTTTTATTTTACTAGTTGTCTGTACCCAGACAAGTTATTTCCGCTGCTGGTTTGTATGACTGTATGACTTGTATGTTGGGTCGTGAGACCCGTATCTTCGTGTATGTTATGTATGGCTCCCTGAGCCTTAAATAAAGTACTTGTGTCGTAGAGTCATGTTGTGATGCTTCGTTGTATTTGCACATATCGAGCATATTGTGTGTATGATTGAAATGCTTGGTATGTGTGGGATCTGACTATCTAGTTGATTATCTTTAGTAGCCTCTCTTACCGGGAAATGTCTCCTAGTGTTACCGCTGAGCCATGGTAGCTTGCTACTGCTCTGGAACACTTAGGCTGGCTGGCATGTGTCCTTCTTCGTTCCTGTGTCTGTCCCTTCGGGAAATGTCACGCTTTGAGTACCGGAGTCCTGTTAGCCCGCTACAGCCCGGTTTACCGGAGTCCTGCTAGCCCAGTGCTACAGCCCGGACCCACTTGCTGATGACCGACACGTTTGAAGCTGGGTCATGGATGCCTGTCCCTGTAAGTCTGTGCCACTTTGGGTTTACGACTAGTCATGTCAGCCCGGGCTCTTTATCATATAGATGCTAGCGACACTATTATATACGTGAGCCAAAAGGCGCAAACGGTCCCGGGAAAAGGTAAGACGACACCCGTGGGGATACCGTGCGTGAGGCCGCAAAGTGATATGAGGTGTTACCTGCTAGATCGATGTGACATCGAGTCGGGGTCCTGACAGCGTTGGCATCAGAGCCGGACTGCCTGTAGGTTCTCCAAGCCAAACTGGTCGATGTTGAGTCTAGAAATTCTTTAGTTATATGTAGGGGAATTGTTTGTGGGATGGAACGTAAGGCTCTTTTTACTCCTTATACCTTATGACTTTCTGATCTGAGTCAGTCCATTCTTCCACCGGGGGTTAAGGAATTAGGATCTGTTCTCTCTATCAGGATCACGAGTTACTAATCAGTAGTACCTTATAAGTTTGATGGTTACCAGCCTAGTTCAGTTCTACTACCACATTATGTTGCCAGAATGGTTTCAGAACTTTGATATAATGATGATGAGTGTGTACGAAATCCTTTGTCAAATGTCTCAAATCCTTTTTGAGCATTTATAGCTGTTATGCTGCCGAAATTTTGCTAGAAATTCTAATGCATTTGCATTATGATTGTGCTTTCAGATGGCCACTCGCGACCTCAATCAAGTGGTTCGCCTGACTCGATGCCTAGATGTACCCGGCCATACTGCTAAGTTGGTCAGGGTAATGACTGAGGCTGGATACCGCTGGTATCCTGAGTACACAGTCGAAGAGCAATTCCGAGACTTTAATCAAAGCCAGTATCTCTGCACTGTCAGGATATTTCCATCTTATCCTGGATCCACCGAGCCTCTTCACTGCTCCTATGGACTCGGGGTTACTATTGAGATGGCTGTGCAGGACGCCGCCTACTCTATGATGACCATTATGCGAGTCAGATCTGGTATATTTCGGGACTCTGATTTCCGGTATATGCCAGGATCACTTCCGGGAGCACAAGGGTATCTCCAGGCTATCTATGCTGACCCCACTCAGGAGGATTCACGGACTCGCACCACTGCTGAGATGCTCGAGGATAAGGACCGTGAAAATCGGGCCTTAAGGCTAGAGCTCCTCAACACCCGTGCTGACCACTGGGCCACTTTGACTCGGTTCGCACCGGCGGTGCAAGCTGGATTCTCAGATATGCGCGATCTCTATCCTGTGAGATCTGCTCTGCCAGACGTGATGGTTTGGCGTGATGTAGGAGGCATCACCCCACCTCGCGGTCCCCGCAGGCCACCGTTTGTTGGTCCAAGGCCTCATCCTAGCCCCTATGGTCCACAAGCTCCGCGAGACCGTCTGTTTCCAGATGATCATGTTGAGCTCCCAGGCTATGGAGGTGATTTCTACGAGGACTACTACGGATCGGTCTGAGTTAGTGGTAGTATCACTAGTTCGCACTAGCTGTGTCGTCTATCGTCCCGCGTGACTCGTGGGATATGACCTAATTTGTACTCCTTCCGGAGGTGTAGAAAAATAATGTATAGGAGCTTGGAATGCCTCCGATGAGATGTAATCCTCTTTCCACCGTAATAGTACTTTGTTTGGTCTTGTACTAAACCCTGTATGGTGTGTATGACGATGGAATAAAAGAAGCAGTTTCTGTATCTACCATGTCATACGGATGATCATCCTGCATTCCGAGTTATTTCTTACATTATGAATCCTATGTCGGAATTTTACCATCCTGACTAAATCATTGTCTTGTCTTCCTAGGATGGTCAACACGCGCGCTAACCCTGCTTCTCAAGAGCAGGCCGAAGGCAGTGAAGCCAGGGATGTAAATCTGCCTCATCCTCCTTCACTAGCCGAGGTGATGATGGAAGCTGAGAGAAACAAGCGGGAGACAAACCGTTTGTTGGAGCGTATTGAACAGAATACAGCACACCATCAGAGGGCTAACGTAGTGTCACTCAGTGATTTTATCAAATTGCATCCACCCACGTTCCACCACTCCGTCGAGCCCCTCGACGCTGATGACTGGCTTCGCAGTATCTCTCACAAACTGCGTTCCACGCTGGTAGCGGAGGCTGACAAGGTCACCTTTGCTGCATATCATCTTGAAGGCCCCGCTAGTCTATGGTGGGAGAATTATGGAGCTATGCGCCCAGCGGGCCATGTCACAACTTGGGCTGAATTCAGCGAGGCTTTCCGTGAACATCACATTCCGGAGGGTCTCATGGACCGTAAACGTGAAGAATTTTGCAGTTTCACCCAAGGCCGACTTTCTGTGGATGCCTATAGCAGGGAGTTTGGTAATCTCGCCCGATATGCAACTGAGGAAGTTTCTACTGACGCCAAGAAGCAAGCAAGGTTCCGTAAGGGCCTTAGTCCTGAGCTTCGCCGCGACCTCCGTCTGCATGAGTGCACATCTTTTTCGAAACTTGTCAACAAAGCCATCAGTGCTGAAACTGGTCAGACTGACTATGACGCAACACGCAAGCATGGACGTGACATGGGTTCCTCATCCGGTGCTGGTCCTCAGAAGCGCCGCGTGTGGGTGCCCAACACCGCCCTGCCACCCAGGTTCACACCGAGGCCATCTTTCCAGGCGCCTCGCCCCGTTCAACAGTCTGCTCCAGCCAAGCCCTATGGGGGTTCAACTAACAATGCTCCTCCACGTACCAGTTCCGTGACTTGTTTCAAGTGTGGGGAATCTGGCCACTATATGCGAGAATGCCCCAGACCAACCCAAATCAATCGGCTAAAGCTGTTGGCCGTGGCAAGCCGACAGGGAAAGTGTTTCATGCTAAACCGGTCACCGCTTCACGTGGCCATGTCAACTGTATCTCTGCCGAAGAAGCTCAAGAGGATCCCAACGTTGTTCTCGGTACGCTTCTTGTTAATTGCCACCCGGCATCTGTTCTTTTCGATACAGGAGCCTCTCATTCTTTTATATCCGAAAGTTATGCTCGTCTGCATAACGTTGCATTCTGTGACATGCCATCCACTATGGAAATCTCTACCCCTGGATCTAGATGGCAGACCTCTAGGGTAAGTTATGGAAATGAGATCCAAGTCGACAGACTTGTTTTCCTTGCGTCTTTGATAGCCCTTAAATCTTCAGATATTAATATCATTCTGGGTATGGACTGGCTGTCGGCTCATCATGCCCAAATCGATTGCTTCTCTAGGACTGTTCAACTCACCCATCCTTCGGGAAAGATAGTTAATGTCTTGACCCGAATAGCCAAGCGACAATTATATTCTCTAAACGCCAGCCCTTTGCCAGACCTTGAGGACGTTCCGGTAGTCCGTGACTTCCCGGATGTCTTTCCAGAGGAATTGCCAGGTGTTCCACCTGACAGGGATGTTGAGTTTGTAATAGACCTCATTCCAGGAACCGTTCCGATTGCTAGAAGACCTTATAAGATGGCACCACTAGAACTAGCCGAGCTTAAGAAACAACTCGATGAGTCCTTGAAAAAGGGTTTCATCCGCCCTAGTTCATCTCCGTGGGCTTGCCCCGTTCTATTCGTCAAGAAGAAGGATGGTACGGACCGGATGGTTGTAGATTACCGACCTGTCAACTTGGTCACAATCAAGAACAAATATCCGCTTCCCAGGATCAACGACCTGTATGATCAGCTCGCTGGATCCTCAGTCTTCTCCAAAATGGATTTGAGGTTGGGCTACCATCAAATCAAAATCAGAAACGGGGACATTCCTAAAACGGCCTTTGTTACTCGTTATGGCCAATACGAGTACACCGTCATGTCCTTCGGTTTAACCAACGCTCCAGCCACCTTTTCTCGGTTAATGAACTCAATCTTCATGGAGTATTTGGATAAATTCGTCGTAGTTTATCTCGATGACATACTCATTTACTCCAAGAACGAGGAAGAACATGCCGAACATTTAAGGCTAGTGTTGAAGAAACTTCGAGAGCATCGCCTTTATGCCAAATTCTCTAAATGTGAATTCTGGTTGTCAGAAGTGACCTATCTGGGTCATGTAATATCTGGTAAAGGTATTGCTGTTAACCCTGAGCGAGTTCAAGCCGTCCTTAACTGGACTCCACCCGAATCGGTCAAGCAAGTTCGAAGTTTTCTAGGCTTAGCGAGCTATTGTCGTCGCTTTGTCGAGAACTTCTCCAAGGTTGCCAAACCTCTAACCGAACTCCTCAAGAAAGATAAGAAGTTCGAATGGACTCCACAATGTGAGCACAGCTTTCAGGAACTGAAAAGACGCCTGACTTCTGCTCCCGTACTGGTACCGCCAGACTTCTCTAAGGACTTTGTTATCTACTGCGACGCCTCGCGACAAGGACTAGGTTGCGTTCTCATGCAAGATCGACACGTAATTGCTTACGCTTCACGGCAATTGCACCCACATGAGGAGAATTATCCTACTCATGATCTAGAACTTGCAGCCGTAGTCTATGCACTTAAGACCTGGCGACATTACCTCCTCGGTAATCGTTGCGAAATATTCACTGATCACCAAAGTCTGAAGTATATTTTCACCCAACCGGATTTGAATCTCAGGCAGAGACGTTGGGTTGAATTGATCACCGACTTCAACTTAGGAATAACCTACACCCCAGGGAAAGCCAACGTCATGGCTGATGCGCTAAGTCGTAAATCTTATTGTAACAACCTGATGTTACAACAAAGTCAACCGCTTCTCCGTGAGGAATTTCGGAAGCTTAACCTTCACCTTGTTCTTCAAGGTTTTCTTTCCACCTTGGTGGCAAAACCTACCCTTACGGATCAAATTATCAAAGCACAGAAGGTAGATCCGGGAATCTCCTGCATCAAGAGGAACATTCAGAAAGGAATTGCGAATTGTTTCTCCATTAATGATCAAGGAGTCGTATACTTCGGGAATCGATTAGTAGTTCCCAAAGTGCGCAACCTAAGGCGATTAATCCTTAAGGAAGCTCATGAATCTCCTCTCACTATTCATCCCGGTAGTACTAAGATGTATCAGGACCTACGCCAGAGGTTCTGGTGGACTAGGATGAAGAGAGAAATTGCTCAGTATATTGCTAATTGCGACGTCTGTCGTCGTGTAAAATCAGAGCATCAACGGCCTGCTGGCACCCTTCAACCCTTAGCTATTCCTGAATGGAAATGGGATAAAATTGGTATGGATTTCATTACTGGTTTTCCCAGGACCAAGAGAGGGAATAATGCTATTTTCGTCGTGGTCGATCGTCTTTCCAAAGTAGCCCATTTCCTACCTGTTCGTGAGAGTATAACCGCTAGTCAGCTGGCAGATTTGTACATCTCCCGAATAGTGTCTCTCCATGGTGTTCCTTTGGAAATTAACTCGGATCGAGGAAGTCTTTTCACCTCTCGATTTTGGGAAAGTTTCCAAAATGCTATGGGAACCCATCTCTCCTTTAGCACCGCTTTCCACCCTCAGTCGAGCGGTCAAGTGGAACGCGTCAACCAAATTCTAGAAGACATGCTTCGAGCCTCTGTTATCTCATTCGGAATGGACTGGGAGAAGTGCCTTCCATTTGCCGAATTCGCTTACAACAACAGCTATCAATCTAGCTTGGGTAAAGCCCCTTTTGAAGTTCTCTATGGACGACGATGTCGAACACCCCTTAACTGGTCAGAGACCGGGGAAAGACAATTCTTTGGCCCGGATATGATTCAGGAAGCAGAAGAACAAGTTCGTATGTTCGTGAAAAGTTGAAAACAGCCCAATCCCGTCAAAAGAGTCAATATGACCGAAAACATAAGGCTATGACCTTCGAGGTTGACGAGAAGGCTTATCTTCGGGTCACCCCTCTGAAGGGAACCCATCGTTTCGGTATCAAAGGCAAATTGGCTCCTCGTTACATTGGACCTTTTCGCATTCTTGCCAAACGAGGAGAAGTTGCCTACCAGTTGGAACTACCTCCGCACCTCTCCAGAGTTCACGATGTCTTCCACGTTTCTCAACTCAGGCGTTGCTTCTCGGATCCTATCCGTGAAGTGGACCATGAAACGCTTGATCTTCAAGATGATCTTACATATCGAGAGTACCCCATTCGTATCCTCGATCAAGCCGAACGTACCACGCGACGTCATAATATCAAGTTTCTCAAGGTTCAATGGTCGCACCATTCTGAGGATGAAGCAACTTGGGAAAGGGAGGATCGTCTTCGACTCGAGTACCCCGCCTTCTTCTCGGAGGAACCCAAATCTCGGGACGAGATTCTTTTGAGTGGGGGTGAGTTGTCACACCCTAGCTAGTCATGCATTAGAGTGTTGCATCATGTTTACTCTTTCATCAGAAACTTGAAATGGGGATCTGTGAAACCCTCAGAACCATTTTGAAAATGACCCAAATAAAAATTTCTCCAAAAGGGTCCAAGAAAATGCTCATGTTGCTCTCTGAAAATATTGGACAGAGATAAAAATCAAACCAATATTTTTAGTGGCTCATGGACATTTATTTTGGGCATTTGGAATAAATGCATAAATATTTGCATTGGAAATATATTAATTATATATATTAATATATGCCCAAATATTATGCCAATTATAAAAGAGCTCTGGAATAATATAAATACCTCCTGCAAAAATTGGCATAAGTTAAATAAATGATTTAATATATTATTTAAATCAAACAAATGTCAGAAATTAAAAAAAAGAGAAAATATATAACAGGAGGAGCTTACCTGGGCTCCTCCACTGTGCGGCCCAGCCAGCTGGCTGGCCCAGCCAGCAGCCGGCCCAGCCCACCTCCCTCCTCTGTCGTCTTCGTCCCGACAGAGGGAGGGGAGTGTGGCCGGCGCGCGCGCGCGCCACCGCGCCACGCCACCTGCTCGCCTGCTTGCCTGGCCTCCCCTCCTCGCTCGACGCCCTGGACGACGCCACGCCCTCCCCCCTGCTCTCTCTCACTCTCCCCCGGCTCTCCCTCCTCTCCCTCGCTCTCTCTCTCGCCCGGCCGAACACCACCGTCGCCGCCGTTCGCCATAGCCACCGTCTCCGACCACCCCTCGCTCCCCCGACCAGCTCAGGAGCTCCGCCACGACTCCCTCTTCCTCCCCACCGCTCCACAGCTCCCCGGAAGCCCTGCATCGCCGCCACGTCGCCGTTCCCCTCTTCGGGCTCCGACCACCGTCGCCGTCGATTCGCCGTCTCCAGCGCGTCCCCGAGCCCACTTCGACGCCCACTGCAACCGCGGTGAGCTACGCCACCGTTTCCCCCTCTCCTTCCCCTCGTTCCCTCACCGTAGCCACCTCCCCAACACGGCCGAACCTCCGCCGTCGCCGAGCTCGCCGTCGACGCAGCTCCGGTGACCATTTGGTCACCCCGGCGAGTCCAACGAGTTCGCAAGACCCCGTAGAGCATCCCTAGCGCCTCGCTTTGCTCGACTTCGAGCTCCAGCACCGTTCCCGTGCACGACCGAACCCCGGCGGCCGCAGCCGAGCTCGCCGCCGTCGACTCCGACCACCCCGACCCCAACGGGCTCCGCCAAGAGCTGCGGGTTGGCCTCAGCTCCACTCCGGTGGTCTCCGCGGCCCCTCTGGTGGCCGAAATGACCAAAACCACTTCCGCCGCCGCGTCGGGCTCGCCGGCGACTAAACACCGACAGCCGACTCGGGTTTGACCACGGGTGGGCCCTGGTTGACTCCCCTGAGTCAATGACAGGTGGGGCCCAGCCCTGTTAATTAAACAGGATTAGTTTTAATTAAGTTTTAATTAAAATAATCACCCTGACATGCGGGACCCACTGTCAGGTTTGACCTGGACCAGTTCCGTTGACCTGCTGACGTCACACTGACGTCAGGCTGACGCAGCAATTGATTTTCTGGATTTAAATTAAATCAGGAAATTCCAGAATATTATTTAAACTTCAAAAATTCATAACTTTTATTCTGTAACTCCAAATTGGACAAATTATATATGAAAAATGATCAGAAAAATCCAATCTATCCATCTGTACTATTTTCATGCATGATCAAACAAGTTAAATTGATGTTTTAAGCAGAACAAGAAAAGGCACTTAAAAAGGCCATATTCGAATTTGGAATTTGAATCTTTGATTCAAATTTGTTCAAACCCTTCTGGCTTTAGTTGCATTAGCCCAATACACTCATATTGCCATGTTTCATGCATGCATCATATTGTTGCACATTGTTTGGTGATGCTTGTGTATCGATGCCCTTTGCGACAGGTTCTGTCCCCGAGGAGTACCGTGATTACCCTAACGAAGAACCGTATCCGTGCATCGAACCATCAGGCAAGCAACCAACCATTTGATCATATCGATACAATCCCATGTTCTCGCTCCTGCTCTCTTTTACTGCATTAAGACAACGCGATTCAAACTGCTGTGTGCTACGGTAGTTGAACCCATTTCCTCTGCATGACCTGTCATTGCCACAGTAACTAGATGAAACCCACTAGCATGTGTAGGAGTTGCTTGAGCCATATGTATGTGTTGTTCCTACCTTGCTATGCCTGCTATGCTCAGAGTCGTGTCAGGTCTGGTTCATCGGGGTGATGGGCTGGAGTGAAATGGTTACGTTGGTAATGAGAGTGGTGTGGTGAACACGATTTGGTAAAGGTATCGATGAGAGGCCATGTAGGAGTACATGGTGGGTTGTTTCATTGAAGCCGACCTTAAGCACTGAGATCTGTATGTGTGATTTAAGAATCAGCTACTACCATGCATTGGGCCCGAAACCAATGGACCCTCTCGGCTTCTTATTCACCCTAGTTCTCCGTCCAGGAGTTGCAAGTAGTTTCTGGTGTTTGTAGCCTACTGGAGGCCGTGGACAGCGCTGACCGTAGGGGTGGGCTATGATGCGGTAGGTACGTGGCACGGTGTACCGAATACCCGTTAGGTATCTCGGGAACCCTGTTCACATCGTTCGGGGCCGTATGGGAAACCTCGGCCGGACTCCCTGCGGATGGAACCTGAATAGGCGATAAACCTGGACTGGAGGCTTAGGTGAGTAGGTAGGTCGTGGCCGACACCCACGTTGGGCTTCCGCTTGAAGGTTGCCGAGTACATGTCGTGTAAACGACGGTAAGTGGTGAGAGCGTGTATGAAGAAGTACACCCCTGCAGGGTTATCATAATCTATTCGAATAGCCGCGTCCGCGGTAAAGGACTACTTGGTTGCCTATACAGTTCATAGACAAGTAAATGGAAACTGTTAAAAGCCTCAAGATAAGTGTGAGTGCCGAGGATGGCTCTTCCGTAGGAAGACGGAGGCGGATCCTCGGTAGTGTATTGAAGTGGTGAGTAGTGGACTCGTGTGCGCAAAACCATTTCAGTTGGAGTATCGTAGGATAGCCTAGCCAAGAGTCAAAGCTGGCTTGCTGCAATAACTCCACCAACCCTTCTTGATACTATGCATGTATGTAGGATCTGATGTAAGTCTTGCTGAGTACCGTTGTACTCATGTTGCTATAATCTACATTTTTACAGAAGACGCTGCAACCCCTTCTGATGGGTTCTGTGTAGACGTTGACATCAACGAGTAGGCTAAAGACCCAGGTGGTGACCCTGAGCTTGTGAAGGACCACGTAGTATAGCTAGGCTTTCCAAGCCTCTTTTATTTTACTAGTTGTCTGTACTCAGACAAGTTACTTCCGCTGCTGGTTTGTATGACTGTATGACTTGTATGTGGGGTCGTGAGACCCGTACCTCTGTGTATGTTATGTATGGCTCACTGAGCCTTAAATAAAGTACTTGTGTCGTAGAGTCATGTTGTGATGCTTCGTTGTATTTGCACATATCGAGCATATTGTGTGTATGATTGAAATGCTTGGTATGTGTGGGATCTGACTATCTAGTTGTTTATCTTTAGTAGCCTCTCTTACCGGGAAATGTCTCCTAGTGTTACCGCTGAGCCATGGTAGCTTGCTACTGCTCTGGAACACTTAGGCTGGCCGGCATGTGTCCTTCTTCGTTCCTGTGTCTGTCCCTTCGGGGAAATGTCACGCTTTGAGTACCGGAGTCCTGTTAGCCCGCTACAGCCCGGTTTACCGGAGTCCTGCTAGCCCAGTGCTACAGCCCGGACCCACTTGCTGATGACCGACACGTTCGAAGCTGGGTCATGAATGCCTGTCCCTGTAAGTCTGTGCCACTTTGGGTTTACGACTAGTCATGTCAGCCCGGGCTCTTTATCATATGGATGCTAGCGACACTATCATATACGTGAGCCAAAAGGCGCAAACGGTTCCGGGAAAAGGTAAGACGACACCCGTGGGGATACCGTGCGTGAGGCCGCAAAGTGATATGAGGTGTTACCAGCTAGATCGATGTGACATCGAGTCGGGGTCCTGACAGACACGATGATGGAGATCATGATGATGGAGATCATGGTGTCATGCCGTTGACGATGATGATCATGGAGCCCCGAAGATGGAGATCAAAAGGAGCAAAATGATATTGGCCATATCATGTCACTATTTGATTGCATGTGATGTTTATCATGTTTATGCATCTTGTTTACTTAGGACGACGGTAGTAAATAAGATGATCCCTTACAAAATTTCAAGAAGTGTTCTCCCCTAACTGTGCACCGTTGCTACAGTTCGTGGCTTCTAAGCACCACGTGATGATCGGGTGTGATGGATTCTTACGTTCACATACAACGGGTGTAAGACAGTTTTACACAACAAAAACACTTAGGGTTAACTTGACGAGCCTAGCATGTGCAGACATGGCCTCGGAACACGGAGACCTAAAGGTCGAGCATGAGTCGTATAGTAGATACGATCAACATGAAGATGTTCACCGATGATGACTAGTCCGTCTCACGTGATGATCGGACACGGCCTAGTTGACTCGGATCATGTAATCACTTAGATGACCAGAGGGATGTCTATCTGAGTGGGAGTTCATAAGATGAACTTAATTATCCTGAACATAGTCAAAAGACCTTTTGCAAATTATGCCGTAGGCTCGCGCTTTAGTTCCACTGTTTAGATATGTTCCTAGAGAAAATATAGTTGAAAGTTGATAGTAGCGATTATGCGATTAGTAGAAAGCTTATGTCCTTACTGCACCGCTCAGTGTGCTGAACCCCAAACGTCGTTTGTGGATGTTGCGAACATCAGACATACATGTTTTGATAACTACGTGATAGTTCAGTTAAACAGTTTAGAGTTGAGGCACCAAAGACATTTTTGAAATGTCGCGGAATATATGAGATGTTTCGAGGGCTGAAATTGGGATTTCAGGCTCGTGCCCACGTCAAGAGGTATAAGACCTCCGATGATTTTCTTAGCCTGCAAACTAAGGGAGAAAAGCTCAATCGTTGAGCTTGTGCTCAGATTGTCTGAGTGCAACAATCACTTGAATCGAGTGGGAGTTGATCTTCCAGATGAGATGGTGATGTTTCTCCAAAGTCATTGCCACCAAGCTGCTAGAGCTTCGTGATGAACTATAACATATCAGGGATAGATATGATGATCCTTGAGGTATTCACGATGTTTGACACCGCGAAAGTAGAAATCAAGAAGGAGCATCAATTGTTGATGGTTGGTGAAACCACTAGTTTCAAGAAGGGCAAGGGCAAGAAGGGACACTTCATGAAACGACAAATCAGCTGCTGCTCTAGTGAAGAAACCCAAGGTTGAACCCAAACCCGAAACTAAGTGCTTTTGTGATAAGGGGAATAGACACTAGAGCAGAATTACCCTAGATACTTGGTAGATGAGAAGGCTGGCAAGGTTGATAGAAGTATACTGGATATACATTATGTTAATGTGTACTTTACTAGTACTCCTAGTAGCACCAGGGTATTAGATACCGGTTCGGTTGCTAAGTGTTAGTAACTCGAAATAAAAGCTACGGAATAAAAGGAGACTAGCTAAAGGTGAGCTGACGATATGTGTTGGAAGTGTTTCCAAGTTTGATGTGATCAAACATCGCACGCTCCCTCTACCATCAAGATTAGTATTAAACCTGAATAACTGTCATTGTGTGTTTGCGTTGAGCATAGACATGATTGGATTATGTCTATCGCAATACGGTTATTCATTTAAAGAGAATAATGGTTACTCTATTTATTTGAATAATACCTTCAATGGTCTTGCACCTAAAGGAATGGTTTATTGAATCTCGATCGTAGTGATACACATTTTCATGCCAAAAGATATAAGATAGTAATGATAGTACCACTTACTTGTGGCACTGCCATGTAAGTCATAATGGTATAAAACACATGAAGAAACTCCATGCAGATGGATCTTTGGACTCACTCGTTTTGAATAGTTTGAGACATGTGAACCATGTCTATTGGTGTATACGCATGAAGAAACTCCATGCAGATGGATCGTTTGGACTCACTTGATTTTGAATCACTTGAGATATGCAAATCATACCACATGGGCAAGATGACTGAAAAGCCTCGGTTTCAGTAAGATGGAACAAGATAGCAACTTGTTGGAAGTAACACATTTTGATGTGTGCAGTCCAATGAGTGCTGAGGCATGCAGTGAATATCGTTTTGTTCTTACTTCACAGATGATTCGAGTAGATGTTGAGAATATTTGCTTGATGAAACACAAGTCTAAATTATTGAATGGTTCAAGTAATTTCAGAGTGAAGTAGAAGATCATTGTGACAAGAGGATAAAATGTCTATGATATGATCATAGAGATGAATATCTGAGTTACGAGTTTTGGCACGCAATTAAGACATTGTGGAAATTGTTTCACAATTAATAGCGCCTGGAACACCATAGTGTGATGGTGTGTCCGAACATCATAGTTGCATCCTATTGGATATGGTGCGTACCATGATGTCTCTTATCGAATTACCACTATCGTTCATGGGTTAGGCATTAGAGACAACCGCACTCACTTTAACAGGGTACCACATAATTCCGTTGAGACGACACCGTTTGGAGAAACCTAAGTTGTGGTTTCTTAAAAGTTTGGGGCTGCGACGCTTATGTGAAAAAGTTTCAGGTTGATAAGCTCGAACCCAAAGCGGATAAAATGCATCTTCATAGGACACCCAAAATAGTTGGGTATACCTCCTAATTCAAATCCGAAAGCAATAGGGATTGTTTCTTGAATCGGGTCCTTTCTCGAGGAAAAGTTTGTCTCGGAAAGTTGAGTGGGAGGATGGTGGAGACTTGATGAGGTTATTGAACCGTCACTTCAACTAGTGTGTAGCAGGGCACAGGAAGTTGTTCCTATGGCACCTACACCAATTGAAGTAGAAGCTTATGATAGTGATCATGAAACTTCGGATCAAGTCACTACCGTACCTCGTAGGGTGACAAGGATGCGTACTACTTCAGAGTGGTACAGTGATCCTGTCTTGAAGGTCATGTTGCTAGACAACAATGAACCTACGAGTTATGGAGAAGCGATGGTGGGCCCAAATTCCGAAAAATGGTTAGAAGCCATGAAATTCGAGATAGGATCCATGTATCATAACAAAGCATGGACTTTGGTGGACTTGCCCAATGATCGGCAATCCATTGAGATAAATGGATCTTTAAGAAGAAGACGGACGTGGATGGTAATGTCACCATCTATGAAGCTCGACTTGTGGCGAAGAGTTTTTCACAAGTTCAAGGAGTTGACTACGATGAGATTTTGTCATCCATAGCGATGCTTAAAGTCCATCAGAATCATATTAGCACAAGCTGCATTTATGAAATCTGGCAGATGGATGTCAAAATGAGTTTCCTTACCAGTCGTAAGGAAAGGTTGTATGCGATACAATCAGAAAGGTTTTGTCGATCCTAAGGATGCTAAAAGGTATGCTGGCTCCAGCGATCCTTCTAAGGACTGGAGTAAACATCTCAGAGTTGGAATGTACGCTTTGATAAGATGATCAAAGATTTTGGGTCTATACAAAGTTTGTGAGAAACTTGTATTTCCAAAGAAGTGAGTGGGAGCACTATAGAATTTCTGATGAGTATATGTTGTTGACATATTGATGATCAGAAATGATGTAGAATTTCTAGAAAGCATATAGGGTTATTTGAAAGGTGTTTTTCAATAGAAAACCTGGATTAAGCTACTTAAACATTGAGCATCAAGATCTATGAGGATAGATCAAAAACGCTCTATGGTACTTTCAAATGAGCACATACCTTAACATGATCTTGAAGGTGTTCAAGATGGATCAGTCAAAGAAGGAGTTCTTGCCTGAGTAGTAAGGTACAAAGTTAAGACTTAAAGCTCAACCACGGCTGAAAAGAGAGAAAGGACGAAGGTCGTCCCCTATGTTTCAGACATAGGCTCTATAGTATGCTATGCTGTATACCGCACCGGAAGTGTGCCTTGCCATGAGTCAGTCAAGGGGTACAAGAATGATCCAGGAATGGATCATTGGACAGCGGTCAAAATTGTCCTTGGAGTAAATAAGGACATGTTTCTCGATTATGGAGGTGATAAAGAGTTCGGCGTAAAGGGTTACGTCGATGCAAACTTTAACACCTATCCGAATGACTCTGAGTAGCAAACCGGATACGTATAGTGGAGCAACCATTTGGAATATCTCCAAGTGGAGCGTGGAAGCAGCATTTACAATATGACCTAGAGATTTGCGAAGTACATACGGATCTGAATGTTGCAGACCTGTTGACTAAAACCTCTCTCACAAGCAGAACATGATCAAACCCCAGATCTCATTGAGTCTTAATCACATGATGATGTGAACTAGTTTAGTGACACTAGTAAACTCTTTGGATGTTGGTCACATGGTGATGTGACCTGTCAGTGTTAATCACATGGTGATGTGAACTAGATTATTGACTCTAGTGCAAGTGGGAGACTGTTGGAAATATGCCCTAGAGGCAATAATAAAAGTGTTATTATTATATTTCTTTGTTCATGATAATAGTCTTTTATTCATGCTATAACTGTATTATCTGGAAATCGTAATACACGTGTGAATACATAGACCACAATATGTCCCTAGTGAGCCTCTAGTTGACTAGCTCGTTGTGATCAATAGATAGTCATGGTTTCCTGGCTATGGACATTGGATGTCGTTGATAACAGGATCACATCATTAGGAGAATGATGTGATGGACAAGACCCAATCCTAAGCATAGCACAAAGATCGTGTAGTTCGTTTGCTAGAGCTTTTCCAATGTCAAGTATCTCTTCCTTAGACCATGAGATCGTGTAACTCCCGGATACCATAGGAGTGCTTTGGGTGTATCAAATGTCACAACGTAACTGGGTGACTATAAAGGTGCACTACAGGTATCTCCGAAAGTGTCTGTTGGGTTGACACGGATCGAGACTGGGATTTGTCACTCCGTGTAAATGGAGAGGTATCTCTGGGCCCACTCGGTAGGACATCATCATAATGTGCACAATGTGACCAAGGGGTTGATCACGGGATGATGTGTTACGGAACGAGTAAAGAGACTTGCCCGTAACGAGATTGAACAAGGTATCGGTATACCGACGATCGAATCTCGGGCAAGTACAATACCGCTAGACAAAGGGAATTGTATATGGGATCGACTGAGTCCTTGACATCATGGTTCATCCGATGAGATCATCGTGGAACATGTGGGAGCCAACATGGGTATCCAGATCACGCTGTTGGTTATTGACCGGAGAACGTCTCGGTCATGTCTGCATGTCTCCCGAACCCGTAGGGTCTACACACTTAAGGTTTGATGACTCTAGGGTTATAAAGGAAGTTTGTATGTGGTTACCGAATGTTGTTCGGAGTCTCGGAGAGATCTCAGACGTCACGAGGAGTTCCGGAATGGTATGGAGGTAAAGATTTATATATGGGAAGTCCTATTTTGGTCACCGGAAGAGTTTCGGGGTTTATCGGTAACGTACCGGGACCACCGGGAGGGTCCCGGGGGTCCACCAAGTGGGGCCACCAATCCCGGAGGCTTGCATGGGCCAAGAGTGGTGAGGGACCAGCCCCTTAGTGGGCTGGTGCGCCTCCCACAAGGGCCCATGGCGCCTAAGAGGTGGAAAGGAGGCAAACCCTAAGGGGATATGGGCCTTAGGGCCCATATTGGTGCGCCTCCCTCTCCTCTCCCCTCTTGGACGCCACCCCCTTTTCCATCTAGGGCTGACGCCCCCCTAGGGGTGGGAACCCTAGAGGGGGGCGCACCCTCCTCCCTCTCCCCTATAAATAGTGAGGCATAGGGCTGCCCATAACACGCGATTCGATCTCTCGTTGGTGCAGCCCTGCGTCTCTTCTTCCTCCTCTTCTAGCCACGCTCCTCCACCACCACCACGCCGTTGTGCTGCTGCTGGATGGAGTCTTCCTCAACCTCTCCCTCTCTCCTTGCTGGATCAAGGCATGGGAGACGTCACCGGGCTGTACGTGTGTTGAACGCGGAGGTGCCGTCCGTTCGGCACTTGATCATCGGTGATTTGGATCACGACGAGTACGACTCCATCAACCCCGTTCACTTGAACGCTTCCGCTTAGCAATCTACAAGGGTATGTAGATGCACTCTTCTTCCCCTCGTTGCTGGTTTCTCCATAGATAGATCTTGGTGACACGTAGGAAAATTTTGAATTTCTGCTACGTTCCCCAACAAACATAGGGTGACACAGAACTAGCTCCAATTCATCAATGTAATGTAGGCATGTATTCCGAATATAGTCATACGTGCTTATGGAAAAGAACTTGCATGACATCTTTTGTCCTACCCTCCTGTGGCACTGGGGTCCTAATGGAAACTAAGGGATATGAAGGCCTCATTTTAATACAGTACCGAACCAAACCATTAACACATAGTGAATACATGAACTCCTCAAACTACGGTCATCACCGGGAGTGGTCCCGATTATTGTCACTTCGGGGTTGCCGGATCATAACACATAGTAGGTGACTATAGACTTGCAAGATAGGATCAAGAACTCACATATATTCATGAAAACATAATAGGTTCAGATCTGAAATCATGGCACTCGGGCCCTAGTGACAAGCATTAAGCATAGAAAAGTCATAGCAACATCAATCTCAGAACATAATGGATACTAGGGATCAAACCCTAACAAAACTAACTCGATTACATGATAAATCTCATCCAACCCATCACCGTCCAGCAAGCCTACGATGGAATTACTCACGCACGGCAGTGAGCATCATGAAATTGGTGATGGAGGATGGTTGATGATGACGATGGCGACAGATTCCCCTCTCCGGAGCCCCGAACGGACTCCATATTAGCCCTACCGAGAGGTTTTAGGCTTGGCGGCGGCTCCAGATTAGCCCTCCCGAGAGCCCCGAACGCGATGAATCCTTCTCTCTGATTTTTTCCCCAAACACGAATATATGGAGTTGGAGTTGAGGTTGGTGGAGCGTCAGGGGGCCCACGAGGCAGGGGGCGCACCCAGGGGGGCAGGCGCCCCCCCCACCCTCGTGGACAGGCGGAGGCCCCCCTGACGTGGATTCTTCTTCCAGTATTTTTAATATTTTCCAAAAATAAGTTCCGTGGAGTTTCAGGTCATTCCGAGAACTTTTGTTTCTGCACATAAATAACACCATGGCAATTCTGCTGAAAACAGCGTTAGTCCGGGTTAGTTCCATTCAAATCATGCAAGTTAGAGTCCAAAACAACTGCAAAAGTGTTTGGAAAAGTAGATACAACGGAGACGTATCACCTGCGCGGCAGACTTCTCGCACTTGTCCCGTCTAATCAAATAGCTGAACGCATGCCACCGAGTATGGTTAAATTTCTACACGGTTAATATAATACAACTATTTGCGATATTAATGTGTCAGCTTTTTGTTTCAAAAATGACTTCTTTGGCTACTAATGTGTGCACCTCTTCTCAAACTGGACTATTTTTTTGCCATGGCATATATGTGCCATGTCACGAAACCATGCCACGTTTCATGTTTTTTGGGTGAGTTTTTGATTTAATGGGATTTAATAACCGAGATTCTCAATGTTTCAGGATGATGACGAGTTTGTAATTCATTCCCATTCCTTAAATGGGAACTAAACATGCACCCATTGACACGTGTACGATTTCCCACCCATTTTGCTTCACTGGAGCATGTGCTTGTAGTTCAAATTTGAATTCTGGACTACATTAAATGCATAGAGAACTTATTAATTAGTAATATATATATATACAATGGCCAAACGAACCCTGAACAGTTTCAAATTTCAGCCCGACACTCCTGTTATTCTATGTTGCCTGTAGAAAACAAAGTTCAAGGCGAGAAGAGGCAGCGATTATCTTTTCGCCCACAAGAGGGGCATGTTTCCCTACCGGAACCACGAGGGTTGTGACAGGCTCCGGTTTGTAAGAGGCTTGTAATATAACTTTGCCCAATTTGGAGAATTATATGTATCATGTAGTGACACCATGCCAAGTTTCATGATTTCCTGGTGAGTTTTGGATTTACATAGATTTAAAAACCGAGATTCGCAATGTTTGTGGCCAGGCCAGGACAGCGAGACGATTGAATTCGTTCCCATTCGTTCCATGGGACCTAAACATGCACCCGAAGGAAACATGTACATTTTTTCTAGCCATTTTCGTGCACTGGAGCATGTATTTGTAGTTCGGATTTGAATTATGGACATTAAATGCCTAGAAAACTCAATTGATGAATAAAAAAGGTCAAACGAACCCTGAATAATTTCAAAGTTCAGCGCGAATCTCCCATTTTCTGTGTCACATGTAGAAGAAAATACGAGGCTGGAAGACGGAGTGATTATCGTTTGGCCCACAAGGGGACACGTTTCCCTATCGAAAGCACGAGGGTTCTTGCGACAGGCTCCGGTTTGTAAGAGGTTTGTAATAAAGCTTGGCCCAAATTGGCAATGTTTTTTACCACGACATATATGTGCCATGACATGACACCATGCCACCTTTTATGACTTTCCGGTGAGTTTTGTATTTATGGGGACTTTAAAACCGAGATTCGAAATGTTTGAGGACAAGCCAGGACACCGGTACGGTTGTAATTCGTTCCCATTCCTGGCATGGAACCTAAACATGCACCGAAGGACACATGTATAATTTTTCTAGCCATTTTGGTGAAATGGAGCATGTATTTGTAGTTCAGATTTAAATTATGGACATTAAATGCCTAGGAAACTCAATTAGTGTATAAAAAGGCCAAACGAACCATGAATAAGTTTAAATTTCAGCACGGATATCATGTCGTTTCATGTTGCCCATGGAAGAAAATACAAGGTGAAAAGAGGCAGTGATTACGTATCGCCCACAAGGGGAACACGTTTCCCTATCGGAACCACGAGGCTTCTTTGAGAGAAGCTCTGGTTTTGTTAAGAGGTTTGTAATAAAGCTTGGCCCAAATTGGATAAAGTTTTTACCACGACCTATATGTGCCATGACGTGACACCATGCCACCTTTGATAACTTTCTAGCGAGTTTAGGATTTACGTAGATTTAAAAACCGAGATTCCAAATGTTTGAGAACGAGCCAGGACGTGGGTACGGTTCTAATTTGTTCCCATTCCTGGCATGGGACCTAAACATGCACCCAAGGACACATGTATAAATTTTCAAGCCATTTTGGTGAACTGGAGCATGTATTTGAAGTTCAGATTCGAATTATGGACATTAAATGCCTAGGAAACTCAATTAGTGTATAAAAAGGCCAAACGAACCCTGAATAAGTTTAAATTTCAGCACGGATGTCATGTCGTTCCATGTTGCCCGTAGAAAAAAAACAAGGCGAAAAGAGGCAGTGATTACGTTTCGCCCACAAGGGGGACACATTTCCCTATCGGAACTACGAGGCTTCCTTGAGAGAAACTCCGGTTTGTAAGAGGCTTGTAATAAAACTTGTGCCACAATGGATGAAAAAATTCCTTAACATATAAGTGCCATGTCGTGACACCATGCCAGGTTTCATGATTTTCGGCTTAGTTTTGGATTTACGGGGATTTAAAAATCGAGATTCTTCTCACGAAATGTTTTCAAATAGCACACGTTTACTCATGAAAGCCGATATTCAATGAAAACTTCGTGGAAACCATATTTTAAAGTTTCATAAAAATCTGAAGAAGAAAAATATGGGATGTTAAGAAGGTGATGTTTTATTACGACAAAAAATTTCAAGTTGAAAAACATTACGAGATGTGAGCTATGAAAAAGACAAATTCAGCCCTGAATAGTGGCATTACTATTTGGCACTATTCAACACTGATTTTGTCTTTTTCATAGCTCACATCTCGTAATGTGTTTCAACTTGAAATTTTATGTGGCAATAAAACATCATCCTCTTAACATCCCGCGTTTTCCTCAAAAAAAATTGGAACTTCAAAACATCTTTTTCTCGTGGTTTTCACCGATTTCCACCGAATGTTGGTTTCCGTATGATATTCTCCCCCCTGCTGCACACGTGATCTGAATCATGTGTTCTGATTGGCCAGAACCCAAACCCCACGGATCGTACATGTGCACCGTTGGATGCCCCCAGATCGAACGACAACTCTGAGCCCTTTCGACAGCATGTGCAGTACATGGGTAAGCACTGTGCGCATGCTTCGTGCTAGCTCACGCTTCCTTCTCTACTAGGTTTTCAAAACAGGCTACCGTTTCTCGCCACTCCTCTCATCGGTTTCCCACCTCTTCTTCCATCGTTTTCCCGCTACTAGTGTCAGTGCTCATTGAAGGCTAGCGGCGACACACCGGCCATGTAAAATGTCCCACACAGTTTCTAATAGCACAAATGTGTGTGATAGGAGGGAGTAGGTCCCATAGGGTGACCAGCGCGAAAAGCCTTAATGGCAAGGAGGCAATTCTTATCATTAAGGGTCGGCTTCCCATCCGTTAGCCTAGTCGAATAGAACACAGAAGTTAAGCATGCTCGGGCTGGAGTAGTCCAAGGATGGGTGACCCGGTGGGAAGTTGCATATCTGAAGGTTCATTTAAATGCCATGACATGGTCATTATAGAGATATATTATATCTCTATAGTGACCTATCATGGCAATTATATAAACCTTGGGATCCTTGTTTTGCTAATTTGTAGACTATGTTTTTATGGGTTATTTTTTGCTCTAAAAAATTAAAGAATGATTGACTTGACCTGTCATGGCGATTATATAAACCTACTATATTTTTATGGGTTATTTTTTCCTATAAAAAATTAAAGAATGATTGACTTTACATGTCATGGTGATTATATAAACCTTTTTCAGGTTGCATGCAGGGTATAGGGGGCAGGGTGTTCTTCTCGAGCATGTCTCGCTTGTGCGGCTTATAGACGCGGCACATATTTGTGCGCTCCTCGAGGTATATATACTATCCTTTACCAACAGTTAGGGGGGCCTACACAATCTATCCCTTTGACCCAACAACGAGAATGGTTTTACCATGATGGTTTCCTATTGATACTAGTAAGGTACACGTGTGTTGCACGCATGAGATTTGGTAACCAAATTATGAACAAATACCACACTATAGCATGTAAGCTTTGAGTCATATATGCATGATGTAGATGTTCGTTTAATTCTTATAGTTCATCTCATCCAAAATCAATTAGTTTTATAAAAATATCTATTTTAAGATTCATGGAATTGTGCATTGTAAAGCATAAAGTAAAAAAAAGTGACAATTCATTTAGAAAAAAAAGTTTGTGCAATTAAGATATGGAAGATTCTAGAGAACAAAGGAGAAGTGCTTGTGTTTTGAGGTTTGTGCATTATGCTTAAGTTCAACCATGGAGTCTTCTAGATTGTACATGTGGCAGAATCTGGTGGAATGTAGATGATATCCAACAGCCAGTAGTGCTCGGATTTTCCATCTCTGTACCGTCGAATTGGCTTCATCCAATGACCGACTTTCAAAGTTATTCGCACACTATATAGGTGTATAGATGTATAGATATATATAGATGTGTCCCATGCTTAGAGTCGGGTACGGTGTTCGGTTTGTAATGTAGTTGGTGGCCCATCGAAGTTGTGCATTTGGGATTTAAACACATCACACACCATCGTACCATACATATTTTCGGGCCGAATGCAGTGTATACGGGGTCTTCTGATCAACCACGTCTCCCTTGTGCGGTTTTTTGTGATGACACGCATATCTGTGGGCTCCCCAAGTGTGTATATATCATCCCTTTGACCGATAATGAGGGGTATGTGTTGGCCATGAATGGTTTCCTCCTAGTTCCTGTTAGGGCCGGTCACCGTCACATGTCGCTCAACCAAAGCTCGAGCTCACGCGTTGTCAGGATTCCCTCTCACATGCTCGGATTACTGGGTTCGACCTACATCAAACCATGTGTATCTCGTCCTTAACTACCTTGCCTTCATGGTTGTTGTCTATATTGAGAGGTAGGCACCACATCTAAATTGTACATTATTCTATATTGAAAAAACACATCACCCCTTCCCAACGTACATCATTTTGGGCTACATGCAAGAGGTGTTGGTTTTGTGGTCCCTCTCGTGCGATTTTTATGATGGTTCAATCTATTGGCCCAAGCGGTTTATCGACAACAACAACTGTCATTTGACCAAACGATAGATTCATTGGTCCGTCTTATGGTAGATCATGGCGACATGCATGTATGACCAAAGTATCGATCATTACGCGCATCCGCCCCGCTGACACGAAGTGGGAGGTGGTGGGCCAAGCATCCTAACTAGGTACGCATTATGTCATTATATATATATATATATATATCCAAGGGTGGTTTCGGGTTTGCGAGGCAGGTGCCACCAAAGTTATGCATTGTGTATTTAAAGTTTTAAACATCCCCAATATTCCTTCATATTTTGGCCACTTCCAGGTGGTTCTTGACTTATGGCCCCTCTCATTGATCTTCGACGACGCGCCCAACCATGGGCCCGCACGGCCAAAGTTGTGCATTGGAATTTTGAACATCACAGACCACCCTTTTCACTCATATATATTTGGGCCACATGTTGGTGTGGCTGTCTTCTGACCCTCTCTAATGTTATTTTTTGCTGCAAAGACTCTAATGACGCTCAACGGACATGGGTATAATATCTTAACCGTGTGCGATACAAGTGCGCTGTGAATCACCACGCCTGCGCAAGCGCAAGCAAAGGTGGAGGTACTGGCGCAACCGTGTGCGATGCAAGTGCGCTGTAAAATCACCACGACCACACAAGCGCGAGCAAAGGGTGGAGGTACTAGCTTAACCGTGTGTGATGCAAGTGCATTGTAAAACAACCACATGTGCAAGCTAAAGGCGGGTAAGTTTATTTGGAAATTAGGACGAACCGTGTGCGATATACTAGCTAGCTAGAAATATAAAAACAAACTACCTTCCTTGAGCGTTGCAAAAATCGGCGGTTCCGAGCCACTTTTCCTTATTATCATACAGGTATATTGTTATTGGACCGTGCGTGATCTTGGGCACTCCCGCCCCGCATCAATTCCTTTACCCAAATTTTAGTAGCCGCCGTACTTCAACCGTCACCCACACTCCTGCAGCACCGACCTTATAGTAAAATTGCAGTAGCCGAGGCATTTGAACCGTGGCCCTCCCTCGTCCACCATAATCTTCACCCACCATTACTAAAATTTTCAGTAGCCGTGGCATATCCTCAAACACCACCACCCCTCCACCGTCCCCCACCCACCCCCTCCCCCCTCGAACCCTAGCTCGTGGCCGCCACCGGCGCCGCTGCCAACCCCTCCAGGTCTGCCCGTTCCTCCGAGCTTAGATAATAAAGTTCAGGTTACTCAGCGATTCCCATACCGTTGCCCCACTCCCCTGAGTTTTTAGATGAGGCCTGCGGTGTCCCTCCCCACCAGATCCACATCCCCTGGTCCAGAATGTCGCAGCCTAAGCTCGACCATGTATCCCGGGGAGCCCGACGAGCGTTCGGCCAAGAAGAGGTTTATCATGGCCTCTCCGGCAGACGTTGGCGAGGAGGGCGTCGTTCGCCCCGACCTGTCAATCCCAGAGCAACACGTCACCGTGGAAGCCGGAGAAGACATTGACTATGTTGCCATGCCGAAGGCTTCATGTCAGCGGGCTAGTGTGTTACTGTATCTCGGGAAATCTGGCTACGACATCAAGCTCATCCACAACGACGGCTTCATGTGGGCCATGTCATAGGTTAAGTGGTCCATCCCCAACCCCTCTGGTTCAACTGCCATCGATCTCTTTGACGGCCCTGCCGCCGATCTTCTCCGCCAAGTGGTCAAGGATTTACGAGCTTTATATGCCATCGAGCCCATTTTGTCATTTCTGAAGGACACGTTCTACTGCGGCGGCTTGGGATCATCAATTGCCAAGTCAGATCTCATCGACCACGACCACGAGGAGGGCAGCCACAAAGGTTCTTCCAAGGTGAAACATCCCATCTATGACATCAGATAGTGCACCATGGGTTTGTGCTCTTCTAACTGGAAAGATCCCGTCCATGAAATGTGAGGCAACATTCTATCAGTAAATCTTACCTTTTCTAGCTTGCCAACCCGTACCCTTTGTTGTAGTAGCATTTGTCGTGCGGTGCTTTAACTGTGTCGTGTTTAATTACTTCAGTTTCACGAATGGCTATATTTGGTTGTTTATAGTGAGTAGATGCCTTGTTTATCTATATTTGGTTGTTAGGTTGGTTGGAGTGAGCATTTTTTCAGCTATCGAGCAGATGCCTTGTTTATATGTATTTGGTTCTTAGTTTGGTTGCCATGAGCATTTGTCCAGTTATCAAGCAGATGCCTTGTTTATTTGTATTTGGTTGTTAGGTTGCTTTTTTTAGCATTCGTCCAGTTATCAAGCAGATGCCTTGTTTTTCTGTATTTGGTTGTTAGGTTGCTTCTTTTAGCATTTGTCGAGTTATCAAGCAGATACCTTGTTTATCTTTATCTGCTTGTTAGGTTGGTTGCAGTGAGCATTTGTCCAGTTTTCAAGCATATGCCATGTTTATCTGTATTTTCTAGTTAGGTTGGTTGCAGTGAGACTCTGTCCAATTTTCAATGGCTATTTTTGGTTGTTATACTGGTCATTTATGCCTTGTTTATTTCATTCATTCACAATGTGTTGTTCATTATATGCAAGTCGGAACTGTGTCGCTCAACTACATCAATACCAGTTTGAATGGCTATATTTGGTTCCAGTTATTCCTGGTGTAGTTAGCACATGCCCTTTATTTCAGTTTTACACATTTATCCAGTGTGATGTTCAAGCATTACCTACGTTCTAGTCATTTTCAACAATACAAGTTTGAATTGCAATATTTCATGGCTGTTAAGCCTCCTGTTGGTAACATTGCCTTCCATTTTATATCTGCTTTAACAGCATGCTGAAACCAACACATTCAAGCTATCATTTGGAGATGATGTTTTTTACCTTTGCTATATTTGTTTCATGTTAAGGTTGCTGTACTTATCATGCCTTTCCACTACTTATGCAGGACAACAACGGGAGTGGCCACCATTTTCCGCCGAGGTTAGCTTCATCCCTCGGCTTGTACTCCCCCCATCGTTCCATAATGTATTGCATATAGATCCAGGCCTAGACACTTGTTAGCTTCTAATATTGATGTGTTGCTTGTAGGTACATATGCCCTTGGCAAGGATCCACGCATTGACCATTTTTGCGTATGGGGCAATGAGATATTCATGAACAAGCATCAAGTAAGGAAACTGATAAGGATTATTAGCAACAAGATACGAATGGTGGCAAACAAATTATTTGTTTATGCTCTATCCAACACAACAGTGAGTTGTAGGATGGTAACTACAAACTCTGCAGCCTTCTCTTTTTACTGCCCATAATGAGTTGTTAGACAACAATGTCTGAATCTTTTTCGTTCCCAGTGGTTCCCGAAGCAGTTCACTCAAGATTACCTGACAAAGTACATGATTGGTGGACACGCAATGAAGGTTAAAGTATTTCATCTAGACTACAATGAGCATCAAGAAGTCGTAATGAAGACAGTGAAGGATGGACGGGCAGCCATCACAAGGGTTTGGCCTAGAGTCGTGTGCACATTACACATGGAGGAGGGCACAATATGGGCATTCCGCTTCACCTTCTCCAGCAATCAGAGTGTCTTTCGCCTCTCTCTTTACAATCTTTAGTACAACTGTGGTTCATCATTCGTTACTTGGTGCTTCTGTAGTTTTTTAGTATATGTACATGTGCATCGAATTATGGATTCGTGGTTGAACCTATATTTGTAATAAACATGGTTGGATATGAAATAAGTGATTGCCTACTTTCAAATTCAAAACATGTGATTTTTAAATTAGGGATTACACTGCACACGGTTTGCGAAAGTGAAACATCTGCGATAGACGTGGAGATCTGAAACGTTTCTAGGATCCACTACGTGTGCGATCAATCTCCACTACACACATGACATCCTCTTGAAAACTGTTTGCATTAGGCCACCTTGCGCAAACATTTACCACATAAAAACTGTGTGTGATGGACAGCCTTTGCCACACAATTGTGATGCATTCAATAACGCAAATTATAAAATTGTTAATATCGTGTGCAATGGCAACACTATCACAAACGATTTAACGGGAAAAATTGTGTGTGATGTACCTGTGAACGGAAACATTTTCCTTGGAGCGACTGTGTGGGATGTACATACGAACGGAAATGTCTAGCGGGGACTAACTGTGTGGGATGTACTTGCGACCGGAAACAATTTCACCTGTATAATTGTATTTTTTTAGCTTACGTATTTCCATATTTGAGCGCTCGCCGGTCGCACACGACTTCATTTTGCCGAGTGTGTGTGCCAGGAGGGCATATCCCCGACGGTTTCTGGGTCGTGTGGGAAGGACCCCCCTATCGCCGTCACTCACTAGGCGACGGTTCCAAATGTCGTCGCAGAAAGGGGTTTAAAACCATTTGTATAGCACCGACGCATACTAGTGAAAATTAATATGGAACCTGATGCTAAACCCGTTGTTGATCACCAACATCGGTTGAATCCGAAGATAAAATAAGTGGTAAGAACGGAAATATTAAAACTTCTAGAAGCAGGTATAATCTATCCTATAGCTGATAGTAGATGGGTAAGCCCTGTTCATTGCGTTCCTAAGAAAGGAGGTATTACTGTTGTTCCTAATGATAAGAATGAAGTCATTCCACAAAGAATTATTACGGGCTATAGAATGGTAATTGATTTTAGAAAATTAAACAAAGCAACTAGAAAAGATCATTACCCTCTGCCTTTTATTGAGCAAATGCTAAAAAGATTATCTAAGTACACACACTTTTGCTTCCTTGATGGATATTCAGGTTTTTCACAAATACCTGTTTCTCAACATGTTCAAGAAAAGACCACTTTCACTTGTCCCTTTGGAACTTATGCTTATAGATGTATGCTTCTCGGTTTATGCAATGCACCTGCTACCTTTCAAAGATGTATGACTGCTATATTCTCTGACTTTTGTGAAAAGATTGTTAAGGTTTTCATGGATGACTTCTCTACTTATGGGAAGTCTTCTGATGATTGTTTAAGCAATCTTGATCGAGTTTTGCAGAGATGCGAGCAAACAAATCTTGTCTTGAACTGGGAGAAGTGCCACTTTATGGTTAATGAAGGTATTGTTTTGGGCCACAAAATTTCTGAAAGAGGTATTGAAGTGGACAAAGCTAAGGTTGATGCAATTGAGAAAATGCCAGGTCCTAAAGATATTAAAGGTATTCGTAGTTTCCTAGGTCATGCTGGTTTCTATAGGAGATTTATCAAAGGCTTTTCTAAAATTTCTAGGCCTCTTACAAATCTTTTGCAAAAGGATATTCCTTTTGTTTTCGATGATGATTGTTTAGAAGCCTTCGAAACGCTCAAGAAAGCCTTAATTTTTGCACCTATTGTTCAACCACATGATTGGAACTTGCGTTTTGAAATTATGTGTGATGCTAGATATTATGTTGTTGGTGTTGTTCTAGGACAAAGAGTTGATAAGAAACTGAATGATATTCATTATGCTAGTAAAACTCTAGACAGTGCACAACGGAATTATGCAACTACTGAAAAAGAATTTCTAGCAGTGGTGTTTGCTTGTGATAAATTTGGATCTTATATTGTTGACTCTAAAGTTATTGTTCACACTGACCATGCTGCTATTAAATATCTTATGAAAAAGAAAGATGCTAAACCTAGACTTATTCGTTGGGTCCTCTTGCTACAAGAATTTGATTTACATATTACTGATAGGAAAGGAGGTGAGAACCCCGTAGCTGATAACTTGTCTAGGGTAGGAAGGGGTTGCATGCCGATTTTTTCTGTCTTGTGAGGAAAGGGGAGGGACAAACGATGTAAGGAATAAAATTGGGGAAGCCTGACCTGTTCGATCGATGGGGAAGCGAGAGTACTAACGAACGACGTACGAACTCCCCCATTAGGAGTAGAAAGATTATTATTATTATTATTATTATTATTATTATTATTAGGTAAAGATAAATAAAGATATAGACATAAGTACTTATACTAAAGCGGGAAGCTTTCTATTTTTCTGGTTTTTCTGACTTTTTTTACCTTCTATTGTTCAGCTACGTGGCTAGCCGTGGAAGGTGTTGGTTTTTCTGAACTTTTTTACCTTCGGCTGTTCAATTATGTGGCTAGTTGTAAATAGTGCTGATAAACAGTAATCATGTGTGAACAGTGAATACTCATGAACAATACTCTGATGTGAACAATACCTATTTATAAACAGTGCTTCGAGAAAATGGCCACTTTAGTGCCAATCTCTTTTTATTGTTTAAAAGGGTATTGCAATGCAGACCTTTTCTAGAGTTATTGGTGCCTACAATTCTGAAAAAGTAACTTTGTTTCCATACCAATTGAATAAACCGCATTATGCCCATACTAACCCAGAAAAAAAGAACAGTACTTCGTACCAACAATACCTGAATAGACACCGAAACAATCCCAGCACAGTGCATCCGCGTGAACAATAATCTGAGAAAAATACAAAGAAAGGAAAACCCGAGATTTTTTTGTAAAAGCAATTTAGTAGTATTTTTCTCCTTATTTTCAATTTTTAATAGTATGTACTATTGAGGAATGGGACATTCACATTTGTGCCCCTAACTCGAACCCACTACTCAAACTTACCCCAAACTTTTTCGTGTGCTCAAATTTGCCCCTAAAAAGCATTTTAGGTTGCAAGAATGCCCTTCCATCTAGTCAAAGTTGTTTGGCTGAAACTTTGAAAATTCATACAAATTCATACGGACTCAGAAGAATGCAAAATAAGATATCAAAATGTTCATAAAAACATCACCTATATGCACATGTAATTTACATTCATGCATAAGCACTCTATAAAGCTTTTTAGGGTTTATAACATTAAAAAACTATTTAGGGTGAATGCAAATAAATGCACGTGTAGGTGATGAACGTAAATGAGATGCACGTATAGGTGATATTTTTATGAATATTTTGATATATTATTTGCATTTTCTGAGTTCATATGAATTTGTTATGAATTTTCAGCGTTTCGGTCAAACAACTTTGACCAGTTGGAAGGGCATTCTCGTGACCTAAAGTACTTTTTAGGGGCTTTGAGCACATCGAAAAGTTAGGGGTAAATCTGAGAGTGGGCGCAAATTAGGTCTGTCTACCCCAGAAATATCTCAATTCGGGTCCCACCACTCACTTCTTATCTTGCTCGCATGCCACTCTTTATGAGATATCATCGACTGATTTCTCCTCCTAAAACAATTCTTTTCAAAGCCCCCCATCTCTACTGCCTTATCTCTCTTCTAATCCTCAATATGTTTTGTTTCACTGTAAATCTGTAATAAATATAATTAGATTGTTTTTCTCGGACAATGTTTAACTATTACAAATCTTGTAACATCCCAAATTTTCAATTTGGAATGTTATACATAGATCATCATTGCATATCATACTTATTGCATTTTGGCTCGATCCTAGAAATTCTACGCAACTCAAGGACCCACGGAGAGAGTTGGGGATTTTGTTATTTTCATATTTGAGTTTTCTCAAATTTTAAAAATATGATCATTTGATTTTATTTATTTTATCTTCAATTATTTCTATTATAAAAATATGAGGGAGGGAATAAAATGACTTTCCCAAAATAAAGAAATATTGAGGACTTGATAATAAAATCAAATAAGTTTTCATTTTGGAGTTTTTCGCTATTTTATTTTGAATTTAGGAAAAATGCGTGTTTTTCAAAATTGCATTTAGGCCCAAAATAAATGTTCATCTTGTCCGGCCTGGTTTTATAAGCCGGGGAAAATTTATTTCGGGATATTTAGAGTCCGTTTAGTATTTCTTTTAATTGTTTCTCTGCGCGTAAAGTTACTTAAAAAAAGAGGAAACCGACTTTGGGCCGTGCCCAAGCGGGACTCCACCCGAGGGCTTTATAAGCCGCCACCCCGGCACCCGCCAACCTAACCCGCCAGCCGAAACCGCCCCCGCCGCCGAAAACCTAGCCATCGCCCCGCCGCCGCCGCCGCTGTCGGACGCCGACACCGCCGCTGCCGCCGCCCGACGCCGCCGCCGCTGACCCCGCCGCCCCGCGGCCCTCGATGGAGTAGCCGCCGCCGCCGGAGACGACCCGCACCCCGAGGTAGCCGCCGGTTTTTCTTATAAAACCGATCGGGTTTTTTTTCGAAACCCTAGATCCGTTTTTTTATTAGATCCGGTTCAATTTTTTTTCTGGTTTAGTCTATTAAGCGAACGTTCGTCCGTATGTTCGTTTTAACGAACGTTTTCGTCATTTAGCCACAGACAGCGAACGTGCGTTCGTTAGCCTGTTCCTCGTTATTCTTTTTCTCGGATTTTTCCGCGAGTATTTCTGATCGCGATTTTTGATCCGATTTTCGTTCTAGTATAACTTTTCGCTCGTTTATCGGAATCAGGCGATTCAAGTGCCTAGAGTTTCGTCTCGAAACCCTCTTTCCGTTTAACCAACTCAAACAAGCTTTTGCAACTATAAAATTTGACTTAGGTCCAGATTAGTAAAACGAAGTTGTTTTCTTTCGCCGTTTGACTTTCGTTGCTCCGTTTGATTTGATTCTTTTTGCAAACCAGAGTTCTTAAGTTGAAATTTATGGTTAGATCTCTTATTTGAGTTTTACCTGTGCATTAGATGAGTACTTATTTGTATGCTTGTTTGTTTGCGATAGAGTATCCGGAGTGCGCCGCTTGCTACTTTGAATCTCTAGGTTTCACGGATCATCAGCAAGGCAAGTAACACTTTGATCATACCTCTTTACTACCCAGTTTTATTGCATTAGATCAACCCTCAAACAATTGCATGATTAGGATCTGATTAATATGTTGGTTTAGGGAAGTAGATGAGGTAGTACCTATTACCTATTTTATTATCAAACCCTTGGGAGTTACTTCTACGTTTGCTTATATTGCCATGCTATGCTAGTAGACGTGGATTGGGTGAGTGTATCCATGACAGATGTGAGATTGTTATTTAATGGTTTATTTAAGGTGGCAACTTTAACACACATCTGGGTGGATTGAGGCACCTGGGTATTCTAGCGATTGCCTGTTTTCTTTATGGACCGCCACCCAGGCTTAAAGGGATCATGAGATTATTCATGCTAGAAACTTCCGTGTGCAGCCACAAGCTACTATGGGCTCTAGCATAGTTGATTAAGTCATGCGAACTCTTACAGTGGTAGACTAGCAGATGTAGGGGAAAGTAGGTGTAACTGTCTACCCGATCGTAAGGTGCTAGCGCTTCTGAAAGACTATGTCTCGGTCATCCGTTTCTCAAACATAATGTAGTGCGAGAAATCGAACGGAAGAGATCGAGTCTTGTGGGGAAAAGTGCGCAAACCTCTGCAGAGTGTATAAACTAATCATGGTAAGTCGTGTCCCTGGTTATGGACGTTTTGAGTATCTAGTTCTTGGATTGTCATGTGAATCTCATCATGTTACTTTAATTAATTTTGTTGGGTTTAATGATGATGCTTAATTGGGATTGAGAGGATGTTTATCTTCTCAATGTTTAACAACCACCATGATAGTTAAATAAAATTTATTCCTTTGTAGTAGGGAAAATTTGGCTTTATGCAAAACTATAACCATAGAGATTTCCACCAGCCATATATGCATGTAGTATAGCATATTTCTGTTCATTACTCTCTATGTGTTACATTGCCAGCATATTCCTTGTGCTGGCCCGTTTTCGGGCTGCAACTTTCATGTTGTAGACTTTTCAGACGACGAGTAAGGTGCCTTGGGTCGTGGTCTTATACTCAGTGATGCCGTTGGAGTTGATGGACTCACTTATCATCCAAGCCTTCCGCTATTATCGTTTGTTAGATGGCCTTAAGCCATATTTATTGTAATAGTTCTCTTTTGAGACATTCGATGTAATAAGTGTGTGATTGCTACTCTGTTATAAATCCTTCAAGTACTGTGTGTGTCAGCATTACTGATCTAGGGATGACACTAAAGCACAGAGATCAGACTGTTTGAGGTCTGGTCGCTACAAGATGGTATCAGAGCACACGCCGACTGTAGGATACGACCACTAAGCTAAAGCCCTAGATCACTACTCACTCTTCTCATTTCTGACTCCTCATCTTTTCTACTCTTTTAGGATGGCGGATGCAAGGAACAAGTTCACGCAACCGGATGAAGATACACCCTTTGGACGCCACTTGAAGGAAGTCACTAGATACCTGAACATCCGAGTACCAAGCTTCACCGGGACCTACAACGCCACTTTACCCGAAGAGGAGCGTTGGATGATTCAAGTTCAAGTTCCAGGAAGGACGTTCATGCCCGTCATTGAGCCCATAGAGTTTTCCTTCGATGCACCAACCTGGAGTCTAGGAAAGAGCATGGCAGCCCACATCACAATGGGACGCATTGGAGAAGTTTACCACAAGGATCTCAAGGATACTATTTACCAGATTTGTGGGTGCCGAGATGAGCAATGGGAGATGATCAGCACCAGGAAGGATAGATCAATTGCAGCTTTCATCCAGGAGTTAAACCAGCACATTCGACGCCGGGAGAACTAGATGTGCGCAGGCATGATAGATCTGAAGAAGGCTATGACCAAGATCATGGAACTGGAGGAAGAACTCAAGTCTACACGCGATGGGTATGAGGAGGAAATAGCAACACTCGTGGAGAAGAATGATGATCTGAAGAAGAAGCTAAAAGTATTCATGGGATTTCCCACGACTGGAGGAGAAGACGATGATTAAACATGTCCAGAGAACTACATCATCATCGACGACACTGACTCGGACCTAGACGATAGCAATGATGACTATGTTGATGAAGCTGGATTAGATATCATGGAGTCTTCATCGGAGCAGTTTTTCTAGTCGACCACCATAACAGTAGTAGTATTCCCCCATGAATCTAGTATAGTCCGAGCACTTTTGTAACGATAGTAGGACCATTGTATGCCCTTGTTTGATTGATTAAAGTGATATTGTTTGCATTTGTCTCATGTGCATATGGGTGGTGTTTTTCCCTCTAGACCTCATTCTATTCTATTTTCTCATCTTTTCTAAAACCCTCAGATGCCTCCGAGACATGACAATGGATTTGCCTTCCCACCGGAGCTCACCCAGTTGATCCAGCAGGAGAATGCGTTGATGCAGTTGCTAGTCCAGAATCAAAATTAGGGGAACAACAACAACAACAACAACAACAACAACAACCCACCACCACCACCACCTCTTGATCACTTAACCCATTTCCTTAGACTGAATCCGCTGGTGTTCTCCAATAGCACCGAGCCGATAGTTGCAGATGATTGGCTCCACAAGACAGGAAGGGAGTTGACCACTGCAGGATGCACAAATGCGGAAAAGGTGTGTTTTGCAGCACATCAGTTTGATGGACCCGCAGCATCATGGTGGGAGAATTTCACAGCCACTTATCCTATCGACACTATCACATGGGATCAGTTTCAGCAGGCTTTCCATACTGCCCATGTTTCAGCAGGAGCTATGGCCATGAAGAAGCATGAGTTTTGCAACTTGCGCCAAGGAGGACGGACAGTTGACCAGTATGTGGATGACTTTAGTAAGCTAGCACGTTATGCCCCAGACGACGTTGCTACAGATGCAGCTAAGCAGGAGAAGTTTCTGGAAGGACTGAATGATGAGCTGAGCATGCAGTTGATGGTAGCAACTTTCAACAACTACCAGGAGTTGGTAGATAGAGCTCTCATGATTGAAGGGAAGCAGCAGTAGATTGATAACCGCAAGAGGAAGTATGGACAAGGGAAGTACAATTCTGGAGCTCAGTAGAAGCCACGTTTTACCCCAAAATCGGGAGGACATTTTCAGCATACCCATGGAGGAGGTAGCTCGCATAACCATAGTGGCCGCAAGAATGGTAATGGGAATGGAGGAAGCAACGGTCAGAACCGTACCAACCCATCAACCCCAGCCAAGAGAGACCTGAGCCAAGTCACTTGTTATAAGTGTCAAACGACTGGACATTACGCCAATGAATGTCATGAAGCCCATAATGGAAATGGCAATGGAAGCTCTGAGAAGAAACCGAACCCTTTCAACAGGGGACAGGTGAACCACGTTAACATGGAGGAGGTTGAAGCCCATCCAGATGCAGTAATAGGTAAGTTTTTGGTTAAGTCATTTACTGCAATTGTTCTTTTTGATACTGGTGCATCGCATTCATACATATCAAGGAGATCTGTGGATAAGTATAAACTGCCCACCAAGGTTCTTAGAACACCTATGTTAGTAAGCTCACCAGGAGCGGAGTATATGGCCAGTCGAGGATGTTTTCAAGTGCCATTGAGTATAGGTAGGCATGTTTTCCCTTTGGATTTAATCATTCTGGAATCGCAAGGTTTGGATGTAATTCTGGGTATGGATTGGCTATCGATGTATGAAGGAAACATCGATTGCGCCAGTAAGTCGATTTTGCTTACCACGCCAGAAGGGAGAAGGATCAAGTATGTATCGCGGCATGAGCCGAAGAGGACACAAGTAAATTCCTTATCATGAGTTGTGCAGGAGGAAGTACCAGTGGTGAAGGATTTCCCAGATGTATTTCCTGAGGAGTTGCCTGGCATGCCACCGGATAGAGACATTGAGTTTTTGATTGAGATTTTGCCAGGCACAGGCCAATATGTAAGAGACCGTACAGGATGCTCGCACAAGATTTGGAGGAAATTAAGAAGCAGATTAAGGAGTTACTGGATAAAGGATATATTCGCCCAAGTTCTTCACCTTGGGGATCGCCAGTGCGTCTAGTGGAGAAGAAGGATGGATCATTGAGGATGGTTATTGATTATCGAGGATTGAATGAAGTGATAATCAAGAACAAGTACCCGTTGCCGATGATCAATGATCTGTTTGACCAATTGCAAGGAGCTATGGTATTTTCCAAGATCGATTTGCGATCGGGATACCGTCAGTTGAAGATTAGAGAGCAGGATATACCTAAGACGACTTTTACCACCAGGTACGGGTTGTATGAGTATACCATTATGTCATTTGGTCTGACTAACGCACCTGCCTATTTCATGAACATGATGAACAATGTGTTTATGGAGTTTCTGGATAAGTTCGTCGTGGTGTTCATTGATGATATATTGGTATATTCAAAGAATGGAGAAGAGCATAAGGATCATTTGTGTTTGGTACTGGAGAAGCTCAGAGAACACCAATTATATGCCAAGTTCAGCAAATGGGAGTTTTGGTTGAAGGAAGTTGGATTTCTCGGACATGTTATATCCGGATAAGGAATAGCAGTAGATCCCACCAAGGTTGTCATTGTGACAAATTGGGTAGCACCAACAACAGTTGGAGAGATACAGAGTTTTCTTGGACTTGCAGGATACTACAGGAGGTTCATTGAGAATTTCTCAAAGATTGCAAAGCCCATGACGGAGTTATTGAAGAAGGATACCAAGTGGACTGAGGAATGTGAGGCAAGTTTCCAGGAGTTGAAGAAACGTTTGGTTACATTGCCAGTTTTGATTCTGCCAGATCAGCGCAAGGATTATGAGGTGCATTGTGACGCTTCTCATCGAGGACTTGGAGCAGTTCTTATGCAGGAGGGAAGAGTTCTTTCGTATGCCTCACGACAGCTTAAGCCCCATGAGTTGAATTATGCTACACATGATTTGGAGTTAGCAGATGTAGTTCATGCATTGAAGACATGGAGACATTTTCTCATGGGAAACCATTATGAGGTGTACACGGATCAAAAGAGCTTGAAGTACATCTTCACGCAGAAGGAGTTGAATCTCAGGTAAAGGAGATGGTTGGAGCTCATTAAGGATTATGATATGAGATTGCATTATCACCCCGGAAAGGCTAACGTAAGAGCCGATGCGTTGAGCCGCAAGAGCCATGTCAACACACTCATGACCGGAGAGTTACCAAAGGAGTTAGCCGAGGATCTTCGTGAGCTATGTTTAGAGATAGTTTCGAGAGGCTATGTAGCAGCGTTGGAGATTCAGTCTACTTTGATGGATAAGATTAGAGAAGCTCAGAAGACTGACAAGGAGATTGCCTCTATAAAGGAGAAGATGAGCAAAGGAAAAGCTAAGGGATTTCGTGAGGATGAGCATGATACCCTATGGTTTGAGGACCGCGTCTATGTGCCAAATGATCCGGAGATCAGGAAGTTGATTCTGCAGGAGGCCCATGATTCGCCATACTCGATTCACCCAGGAAATACCAAGATGTATTTGGATTTGAAAGACACCTTCTGGTGGACCGGAATGAAGAAAGACATTGCGGAATATGTAGCAATTTGTGATGTATGTCAAAGAGTGAAGGCAGAGCATCAGAAGCCAACAGGATTGTTACAACCATTGCCGATACCCGAATGAAAGTGGGATAAGCTAGGCATGGATTTTATCACTGGATTGCCTAGGACTCGTTCAGGCTATGACTTGATATGGGTTGTAGTCGATCATTTGACGAAGGTAGCTCATTTCATCCCCGTGAAGACCACTTACACCAGTGCTAAGTTGGCTAAGATATACATGACCAGGATCGTATGTCTGCATGGGGTTCCGAGGAGCATTGTATCAGATAGAGGAACCCAGTTTACCTCAAAGTTCTGGAATCAATTGCACGAAACTTTGGGTACCAGGCTAGAGTTCAGTATAGCCTTTCATCCGCAGACAGGTGGACAGACTGAGAGAGTCAATCAGACTTTGGAGGATATGCTGAGAGCTTGTGCGCTTGATTATGGATCTAGTTGGGACGACAACTTGCCATATGCAGAGTTCTCTTACAACAACAGTTACCAATCCAGTTTGAAGATGGCCCCTTTCGAAGCCTTGTACGTAAGGAGGTGCAGGACCCCATTGTCATGGGATGAAGTTGGAGACCGCCAGTTGTTTGGACCAGATTTGATTAAGGAGTCAAAAGAAGGTGAAGTTGATTGGCGATAGGCTCAAGGTATCCCAGTCCAGGCAGAAGAGCTATGCAGATTCTAAATGCAAGGAGACAGCTTATGAATTCGGAGATAGAGTTTATCTTCGTGTATCTCCACTTCGAGGAGTTAAGCGCTTTGGAGTTAAGGGAAAGTTAGCACCATGTTTTGTGGGACCATACAAAGTTTTGGAGCGTATGGGAGAAGTTGCTTACAAGTTGGAATTGCCCAAAGGATTGTCAGGAGCTCATGATGTGTTCCATGTTTCCCAGTTGAAGAAGTGCCATGCAGAGATGGCTTATGTACCAATAAGAGATACAGTGCCGCTGGAAGCGATTCAGTTGGATAGTGATTTAACTAACAAGGAGAAACCAGTCAAAATTCTCGAGTATGCCAGCCGAGTCACCCGCAGCAAGGTTATCAAGTTCTGTAAAGTTCAGTGGAGCCACCACACCGAGGATGAAGCCACCTGGGAGCGAGAGGAAGATTTACGGAAGGACCACCCTCACCTATTTGCTAGCCAACCCGAATCTCGAGGGCGAGTTTCATCTTAAGGGGGTAGGTTTGGAACATCCCAAATTTCAATTTGGAATGTTATACATAGATCATCATTGCATATCATATTTATTGCATTTTGGCTCGATCCTAGAAATTTTACGCAACTCAAGGACCCAGGGAGACAGTTGGGGATTTCGTTATTTTCATATTTGAGTTTTCTCAAATTTTGAAAATAGGATCATTTGATTTTATTTATTTTATCTTCAATTATTTCTATTATAAAAATATGAGGGAGGGAATAAAATGACTTTCCCAAAATAAAGAAATATTGAGGATTTGATAATAAAATCAAATAAGTTTTTATTTTGGAGTTTTTCTATTTTATTTTGAATTTTGGAAAAATGTGTGTTTTTCAAAATTGCAGTTATGCCCCAAATAAATGTTCATCTTGTCCGGCTTGATTTTAGAAGCCAGGGAAAATTTATTTCGGGATTTTTGGAGTCTGTTTAGTATTTCTTTTAATCGTTTTCCTGCGTGTAATGTTTTTTTAAAGAAGAGGAAACTGACTTTGGGCCGTGCCCGAGCGGGATTCCGCCCGGGGGGCTTTATTAGCCGCCACCCCGGCACCCGCCAGCCCAAACCGCCGCCGCCGCCGAAACCCTAGCCGCGGCCCCGCCGCCGCCGCCGCTGGACGCCGACACCGCCGCTGC
>NC_041387.1:120029903-120034803 GCF_002162155.2 Triticum dicoccoides | reverse complement strand
CCACCAGACCCCGCCGCCCTCACCGCCGAACCCCGCCGGAGCCGACCGGCACCCCGAGGTAGCCGCCGGTTTTTCTTATAAAACCGATCGGTTTTTTCCAAAATCCTAGATCCGTTTTTTTATTAGATCCGGTTCGGTTTATTTTTTTCCGGTTTAGTCTATTTAGCGGACGTTCGTCCGTACATTTGTTTTAATGAACGGTTTTCGTCATTTAGCCGCAGACAGCGAATGTTCGTTCGTTAGCCCGTTCGTCGTTTTTCTTTTTCTCGAATTTTTCCGCGATTATTTCTGATCGCGATTTCTGATCCGATTTTCGTTCTAGTATAACTTTAAGCTCATTTGTCGGAATCAGGCGATTCAAATGCCTAGAGTTTCGTCTCGAAACCCTTTTTCCGTTTAATCAACTCAAACAAGCTTTTGCTAATGTAAATTTTGACTTAGGTCCAAATTAGTAAAACGAAGTTGTTTTCTTTCGCCATTTGACTTTCGTTGCCTCGTTTGATTTGATTCTTTTTGCAAACCGGAGTTCTTAAGTTGAACTTTCTGGTTAGATCTCTTATTTGAGTTTTACCTGTGCATTAGATGAGTACTTATTTATATGCTTGTTTGTTTGCGATAGAGTACCCGGAGTGCGCCGCTTGCTACTTTGAATCTCTAGGTTTCACGGATCATCAGCAAGGCAAGTAACACTTTGATCATACCTCTTTACTACCCAGTTTTATTGCATTAGATCAACCCTCAAACAATTGCATGATTAGGATCTGATTAATATGTTGGTTTAGGGAAGTAGATGAGGTAGTACCTATTACCTATTTTATTATCAAACCCTTGGGAGTTACTTCTACGTTTGCTTATATTGCCATGCTATGCTAGTAGACGTGGATTGGGTGAGTGTATCCATGACAGATGTGAGATTGTTATTTAATGGTTTATTTAAGGTGGCAACTTTAACACACATCTGGGTGGATTGAGGCACCTGGGTATTCTAGCGATTGCCTGTTTTCTTTATGGACCGCCACCCAGGCTTAAAGGGATCATGAGATTATTCATGCTAGAAACTTCCGTGTGCAGCCACAAGCTACTATGGGCTCTAGCATAGTTGATTAAGTCATGCGAACTCTTACAGTGGTAGACTAGAAGATGTAGGGGAAAGTAGGTGTAGCTGTCTACCCGATCGTAAGGTGCTAGCGCTTCTGAAAGACTATGTCTCGGTCATCCGTTTCTCAAACATCATGTAGTGCGAGAAATCGAACGGAGGAGATCGAGTCTTGTGGGGAAAAGTGTGCAAACCTTTGCAAAGTGTATAAACTAATCATGGTTAGTCATGTCCCCGGTTATGGACGTTTTGAGTATCTAGTTCTTGGATTATCATGTGAATCTCATCATGTTACTTTAATTAATTTTGTTGGGTTTAATGATGATGCTTAATTGGGATTGAGAGGATGTCTATCTTCTCAATGTTTAACAACCACCATGATAGTTAAATAAAATTTATTCCTTTGCAGTAGGAAAAAATTGGCTTTATGCAAAACTGTAACCATAGAGCTTTCCACCAGCCATATATGCATGTTGTATAGCATATTTTTATTCATTACTCTCTATGTGTTACATTGCCAGCATATTCCATGTGCTGACCCGTTTTCGGGCTGCAACATTCATGTTGCAGACTTTTCAGACGACGAGTAAGGTGCCTTAGGTCGTGGTCTTATACTCAGTGATGCCGTTGGAGTTGATGGGCTCACTTATCTTCCAAGCCTTCCGCTGTTATCGTTTGTTAGATGGCCTTAAGCCATATTTATTGTAATAGTTCTCTTTTGAGACATTCGATGTAATAAGTGTGTGATTGCTACTCTGTTATAAATCCTTCGAGTACTGTGCGTGTCAGCATTACTAATTCAGGGATGACACTAAAGCACAGAGATCAGACTGTCTGAGGTCTGGTCGCTACAAATCTTTATTAAGATAATTGTGTTCATACAATCTTATCCGATTTATTTATCCATGTAAAGAATTCAACATGTGTAAATGAACTGAAACATGTTACTACGATGTTTCAGTTCTCTGCCTACATACTCCTATGATATCGCTCCTAGTTATTTTTGCTACAAGAAATACATTTTCCATGGTCATGTCAGCCTAAGTCTTTACTATGCCAACACACTTCAATCCCACTAATCAAAGGTACTATATATTATATATAAAAGGGCCTAACCTTTGATTTTCCTTTTTTGTGACTTTTTTACTACTACGGTGGAATTACGATTCCAGCCAATGAACAAAGCATCCACGTGAACAATATTCAAAACGATACATTCACATGAATAGTCCTTCGAACTACAAAATGTAAACCGAAACAAGAGTCAAACTATAAAACCGTAACAATAAACCCGAACAAGCATATCAACAAACCCAAATAAACTGGAAAAGCAAAAAAGATTAAATCAGAGCAGAAACCCTAATAAACCAATAACATTAACCCATGTAGTCGTCGCTAGGTGATCTACGAATATGGATGTGATTTTTATTATTTCTGGTGTTCGTTGTACCGTGATGACTGAAGTTGAATAGATTGAAAGTTTTCACACACAAAAAACCCAAACAATAAACCATAACAGTAAACGCAAATAATAACCGACAGACCACGGGAAATATCAGATCATACGAGAAAAAAAGTTTATCATCACCTTCTAGCTCCAATGCCATTAAGCATTGATATGCATCTAGACCCAACTAAACAGCCTTCTTCCTCCTCTTTACTACCAACTGATGAAACGTATATATATCATAAGAAAATGAATTATAAATAGTCAGTATTTTTTACAACACAGTTAAGAAACAATATAGCACTCATACTGCTTCCGTTATTGAATATTGCGAGGCCTCACATACTGAAGAAATTCCACAAGGACAGAAAAGTTAAAACACTACTGGTTTACCCATGGGCAACAAACTAAAATAAGTCTATTTATTGCGCAGTATTTAGAATGATTTGTTCAGCACCGCACATGTACTATACTCTTTATCATAAATAAATCACGGTTCATTCAAAACTTCAATCACATGATCCTTAAACATGAAATGGACACCACCGGCAACCTTCTTTGCCGCTCTATAAAAAAGTAAGACAAGCATTTCTACACAGAAGACAAAAAAAGCAACTACGACAGATGTAACGTGTTATAAATAAGGACGCGTCTAGCTTGCGGCCGGGGACTCGCTAGCGCTCTCTAGCGGCCGGCCAAATAAAGTACGCATATGTCCCCTGGTCCCAGGAAAGGCAGGACACTAGTAATCAATCACCCTATGTAGTCTCTTCTCACGTGATAGATGCCTGCATGCCGCTGCATTAATATTCCTCATGTTCGTCCTTTGTGCATTAGTTTTTAGTTTTCAAAATAATAAAAGACATATCTTCTAAACCGCGCGTCGAAATTCAGATCTGTTTTCACCGTTGAAACCCTCGCGACGTGCCCTTCAAAAATAGATCCCGTATGGGGATATTTCGACGAACTAGTCTTCCTGCCAACTAAACATCAATGTGTGTGCAACTAGACTACATTTTCGCGCCAACTGAGCATATGTGTGTGCCAATAGTCCTGCCAACTAAACATCAATGTGTGTGCAACTAGACTACATTGTCGCGCCAACTGAGCATATGTGTGTGCAACTAGTGTCCTGCCAACTAAACAATAATGTGTGTGTAACTAGACTAAATTACAAGCCAATTGAGCATATGTGTGTGCAACTAGTCTTCCTGCCAACTAAACACCAATGTGTGTGCAACTAGACCACATTACAAACCAACTAAACATCAATATGTGTGCAACTAGACTACATTACAAGAGGAGGTTGCACGTCGACTTCGTCGGGGCAATAGACTAGTTGCACATCAAAGTTGTCGTGGTTGCTAAGGTTGCAACCTCATACGAAGGTGCAACTCCAAACATTAGTTATGGAAAAAGTTGCACGATGTAGTACTAAAGCTACACAATACAGTACTAAAGTTGCACAATATATCATCAAAGTTGGCATCAAAAAAATTCGTTGAAACATACCCATATGGGATCTAGTTTCAAATATTTCGTCACGAAGACCCCAACGGTGAAGATGGATCTGAATTCCGACACATGGTTTGAAAGATATGACTTTTTAAAAATTGAAGATCCGAAATAAATACACATGAATCTGTTTTGTTGTCCATCGAATATGATAAGTCTGACCGCATTTAATGATCAATCACATGTACTAGCAGACAAATCCTACGCATGCATGTGTGTGGCAGAGCGTGGCCGCTCATTTTCTCCAAAAGGTGTGCGTGCACTTTGAAGATTTTAGGTATAAATAAATAAACCTATTGCACCAATGAACCTTGCTAAAACGAATCTACACTTTCTTTCCTTCCTATAAAATCCAAACAAAACAAAACAAATCCAACCGACTAAACATGAAAATGACCCGCATTAAATAAAAAAATTGGAGTATCTACCCAAAATATAAACGAGGCTTGCCACGGGGGCAGCATGCGCCGAGCTCTAGTCAGTACAATTATTAAGCTCCCATGAAATCCACGCTCCTGATGCGTTGTGGCGAGTGTGACGTGATATGTCTCCAATGTATCTATAATTTTTTATTGCTCCATGATACTTTATCTACTGTTTTGGACTATATTGGGCTTTATTTTCCACTTTTATATTATTTTTGGGACTAACCTATTAACCGGAGGCCCAGCCCAGAATTGTTGTTTTTTGCCTATTTCAGTGTTTCGAAGAAACGGAATACCAAACGGAGTCCAGACGGAATGAAACCTTCGGGAACGTGATTTTCTCACCGAACGTGATCCAAGAGACTTGGACCCTACTCCAAGAAGTGCCAGAGGCGGTCACGAGGGTGGAGGGCGCCC
>NC_041387.1:119956018-120029604 GCF_002162155.2 Triticum dicoccoides | reverse complement strand
GTGCCCCCCTACCTCATGGGCCCCCTCACGCTCCACTGACGTACTCCTTCCTCCTATATATACCTATGTATCCCCAAATGATCAGAACAAGAGCCAAAAACCTAATTCCACCGCCGTAACCTTCTGTATCCATGAGATCCCATCTTGGGGCCTGTTCCGGAGCTCCGCCGGAGGGGCATCCACCATGGAGGGCTTCTACATCAACACCATAGCCCCTCCGATGAAGTGTGAGTAGTTTACTTCAGACCTTTGGGTCCATAGCTAGTAGCTAGATGGCTTCTTCTCTCTTTTTGGATCTCAATACAATGTTCTCCCCCTCTCTTGTGGAGATCTATTCGATGTAATCTTCTTTTTGCAGTGTGTTTATTGAGATTGATGAATTGTGAGTTTATGATCCAGTATTATCTATGGAAAATATTTGATTCTTCTCTGAATTGTTTTATGTATGATTGAGTTATCTTTGCAAGTCTCTTCGAATTATCCTTTTTGGTTTGGCCAACTAGATTGGTAGTTCTTGCAATGGGAGAAGTGCTTAGCTTTGGGTTCAATCTTGCGGTGTCCTTACCCAGTGACAGAAAGGGTTGCAAGGCACGTATTGTATTGTTGCCATCAAGGATAACAAGATGGGTTTTTTATCATATTGCATGAATTTATCCCTCTACATCATGTCATCTTGCTTAAGGCGTTACTCTGTTTTTAACTTAATACTCTAGATGCATGCTGGATAGCGGTCGATGAGTGGAGTAATAGTAGTAGATGCAGAATCGTTTCGATCTACTTGTCTTGGACGTGATGCCTATATACATGATCATTGCCTAGATATACTCATAACTATGCTCAGTTATGTCAATTGCTCAACAGTAATTTGTTCACCCACAGTAGAATATCTATGCTCTTGAGAGAAGCCACTAGTGAAACCTATGGCCCCCGGGTCTATTCTCATCATATCAATCTTTATCACTTTATTTACTTGCTTTGTTTTTACTTTGCCTTTTACTTCTTACTTTGCATCTATCTATCAAAAATACCAAAAATATTATCTATCATCTCTATCAGATCTCACCCTCGTAAGTGACCGTGAAGGGATTGACAACCCCTAATCGCGTTGGTTGCGAGTAGCTATCGTTTTGTGTAGGTACGAGGGACTTGTGTGTGGTCTCCTACTGGATTGATACCTTGGTTCTCAAAAACTGAGGGAAATACTTACGCTACTTTGCTGCATCATCCTCTCCTCTTTGGGGAAATCCAATGAAGTGCTCAAGAGGTAGTAAGAAGAATTTTTGGCGCCGTTGCCGGGGAGGCTCACGCAAGCAAGTCAACCATACCAAGTACCCATCACAATCCCTATCTCTCGCATTACATTATTTGTCATTTGCCTCTCGTTTTCCTCTCCCCCACTTCACCCTTGCCGTTTTATTCGCCCTTCTTCCGTTTGATCTTATGTTTGCTTGTGCCTTATTTTTGCTTGCATCTTTGCTTGCTAAAAGTTTATGGATCCTCATTCACTTGCTAATCTCTTGAAGAGATCCAATTATGATGAACCTATTACTAGTGAGTTGAGTGCACTAGATTATCTTTTTGAGGTTTTGCTTGAATTTCGTGAATCTGAAAATTGTGATGAAGTACTTTATGAAGTGATTCACGATAGATCTTTGAATAAAAAGCATGATTGCAATGATGTTACTATAAGTTCTCTTGATGTCAATTTTGCTAATAATATGCAAAACCCTAAGCTTGGGGATGCTAGTTTTGCTATGACTACTATTTGTTGCAATGATCATGATTGGGGTGATTCTTCCTTTGATCTTGAAAATTTATTTAAGCCCCATGATGAATATGAGATTGATAATAATGTTTGCAATAATATTGAAAGTGGGTTTGGAAGAGTGTCAACTTTAGATCCCACATATTTGGAGTATGTTCAATCTTATGATATTTTTGATAAAAGTGGGTTCGGAAAGGTCATGACTTTAGCTAATGTTAATCCCACTATCTTGGAAGAGTGTCAACTTTTCATGCATGTGGATCATGTTGAGAATATGTTTGGTGATAGATATTTTGTTGAATTTGCCTATGATCCTACATGTAATTATTATGAGAGAGGAAAATATGGTTGTAGAAATTTTTATCTTATTAAATTACCTCTCGTCATGTTGAGATTGCTATCGTCTCTTTCTTCTTCCTTGCGTATGCTAGTTTTTGCTGGCCTTGCAAATTTGTTTGATTATAATATGCCTATGAATAGGAAGTATGTTAGACTTAGATGTGTTTGTCACGTGTTTCATGATGCTCTCTTTGGGCTTCAATTCTTGTCTTTCATGTGAGCATCATTAAAATTCTCAATGCCTAGCTATGGGCGTTAAACGATAGCACTTGTTGGGAGGCAACCCAATTGTATTTTGTGTTTTTTGTTTTTTCTTCTGTTTAGGAATAAATAATCCATCTACCTTCTGTTTGGATGTGGTTTTATGTTTTAATTACTGTTTGTGCCAAGTAGAACATATAGGATAACCTACGATGATAGTTGATTTGATTCTGCTGAAAAACAGAAACTTTGCACGCACGAATATAATTTTGTTAAATCACAGGAACGTGATGTTGCGTTGATTCTTTTTTCTTATGTTCAATAAACAAAATTTTCCAGTACTTCCTATTTTGGTAGAACTTTTAGAGTTCCAGAAGTTTGCGTTAGTTACAGATTTCTACAGACTGTTCTGTTTTTGACAGATTCTGTTTTACGTGTGTTGTTTGCTTATTTTGATGAATCTATGGCTAGTAAAATAGTTTATAAACCATATAGAAGTTGGAATACAGTAGGTTTAACACCAATATAAATAAATTATGAGTTCATTACAGTACCTTGAAGTAGTCTTTTGTTTTCTTTCTCTAACGGAGCTCACGAGATTTCTGTTGAGTTTTGTGTTGTGAAGTTTTCAAGTTTTGGGTGAATTCTTTTGATGGATTATGGAACAAGGAGTGGCAAGAGCCTAAGCTTGGGGATGCCAATGGCACCCCCAAGATAATCCAAGGACACCAAAAAGTCAAAGATTGGGGATGCCCCGGAAGGCATCCCCTCTTTCGTCCACTTTCATCGGTAATTTACTTGGAGCTATATTTTTATTCATCACACGATATGTGTTTTGCTTGGAGCATCTTGTATTATTTGTGTCTTTGCTTGTTAGTCTAGCACAATCATCCTCGCTGTACACACCTTTTGAGAGATCCATACATGATTTGGAATTTGTTAGAATACTCTATGTGCTTCACTTATATCTTTTGAGCTTGATAGTTTTGCTCATAGTACTTCACTTATATCTTTTGAGCGTGATAATTTTTTTGCTCTAGTGCTTCACTTATATCTTTTAGAGCACGGTGGTGGATTTGTTTTAAAGAAACTATTGATCTCTCATGCTTCACTTAGATTATTTTGAGAGTCGTTAATAGCATGGTAATTTGCTTAATGTTAATATACTTGGTGTTCAAGATATGTGAAACTTTCTTTTGAGTGCGTTGAATACTAAGATAAGTTTGATGCTTGATAATTGTTTTGAGATATGGAGGTGATAATATCAAAGTCGTGCTAGTTGCGTGATTATGAATTTGAGAAATACTTGTGTTGAAGTTTGCATGTCCCGTGGCATGCACTTATGGTTAAAGTTGTGTAACAAATTTGAAACATGAAGTGTACCTGGCTTGTGCATCCTTATGAGTGGCGGTCGGGGACGAGCGATGGTATTTTCCTACCAATCTATCCCCCTAGGAGCATGCGCATAGTACTTGATTTTTGATGACTTCTAAATTTTTGCAATAAGTATATGAGTTCTTTTGACTAATGTTGAGTCCATGGATTATACGCACTCTCACCTTTCCGCCTTTGCTAGCCTCTTCGGTACCGTGCATTGCCCTTTCTCACCTTGAGAGTTGGTGCAAACTTCGCCGGTGCATCCAAACCCCGTGATATGATACGCTCTATCACACATAAACCTCCTTATATCTTCCTCAAAACAGCCACCATACCTACCTATCATAGCATTTCCATAGCCATTCCGAGATATATTGCCATGCAACTTCCACCATCATCATCATGACATACATTACTTTTGTCATATTTCCATTGCATGATCATGTAGTTGACATCCTATTTTTGGCAAAGCCATCATGCATTATTTTTCATACATGTCACTCTTGATTCATTGCACCATCCCGGTACACCGCCGGAGGCATTCAGATAGAGTCATATCTTGTTCTTAGTTTCGAGTTGTAATCCTTATGTTGTAATCAATAGAAGTGTGATGATCATCATTATTAGAGCATTGCCCAAATAAAAAAAGAGATAAAGGCCAAAAGAAAAAAAGAAAGGCCCAAAAAAAGAAAATAAAACAGGGCAATGCTACTATCTCTTTTTCCACACTTGTGCTTCAAAGTAGCACCTTGTTCTTCATGTAGTGAGTATCATATCTTGTGCTTCAAAGTAGCACCTTGTTCTTCATGTAGTGAGTCTCATAAGTTGTCCTTTTCATACTAGTGGGAATTTTTCATTATAGAACTTGGCTTGTATATTCCTATGATGGGCTTCCTCAAATGCCCTAGGTCTTCATGAGCAAGCGAGTTGGATGCACACCCACTAGTTTTCTTTTGTTGAGCATTCATAGCTCTAGTGCATCCGTTGCACGGCAATCCCTACTCCTCATGTTGACATCAATTGATGGGCATCTCCATATCCCATTGATTAGCCTCGTCAATGTGAGACTTTCTCCTTTTTTGTCTTCTCCACACAATCCCCATCATCATATTCTATTTCACCCATAGTGCTATATCCATGGCTCAGGCTCATGTATTGCGTGAAGGTTGAAGAAGTTTGAGATTATTTAAGGATGAAACAATTGCTTGGCTTGTCATCGGGGGTATAGAAGTTGCGAACATCTTTGTGTGACGAAAATGAAGCATAGCCTAACCATATGATTTTGTAGGGATGAACTTTCTTTTGCCATGTTATTTTGAGAAGACATGATTGCTTTGATTAGTATGCTTGAAGTATTATTATTTTTGTGTCAATATGAACTTTTGTCTTGAATCTTTCGGATCTAAATATTCATATCACAATTAAGAAGATTTACATTGAAATTATGCCAAAGTATCACTCCGCATCAAAAATTCTTTTTTATCATTTACCTACTCGAGGACGAGCAGGAATTAAGCTTGGGGATGCCTGATACGTCTCCAACGTATCTATAATTTTTGATTGCTCCATGCTACTTTATCTACTGTTTTGGACTATATTGGGCTTTATTTTCCACTTTTATATTATTTTTGGGACTAACCTATTAACCGGAGGCCCAGCCCAGAATTGCTGTTTTTTGCCTATTTCAGTGTTTCGAAGAAACGGAATGAAACCTTCGGGAACGTGATTTTCTCACCGAACGTGATCCAGGAGACTTGGACCCCACTCCAAGAAGTGCCAGAGGCGGTCACGAGGGTGGAGCCCGCCCCCGGGCGCGCCCCCTACCTCATAGGCCCGCTGACGCTCCATTGACGTACTCCTTCCTCCTATATATACCTACGTATCCCCAGACGATCAGAACAGGAGCCAAAAACCTAATTCCACCGCCGCAACCTTCTGTATCCACGAGATCCCATCTTAGGGCCTGTTCCGGAGCTCCGCCGGAGGGGGCATCCACCATGGAGGGCTTATACATCAACACCATAGCCCCTCCAATGAAGTGTGAGTAGTTTACTTCAGACCTTCGGGTCCATAGCTAGTAGCTAGATGGCTTCTTCTCTCTTTTTGGATCTCAATACAATGTTCTCCCTCTCTCTTGTGGAGATCTATTCGATGTAATCTTCTTTTTGCGGTGTGTTTGTTGAGACCGATGAATTGTGGGTTTATGATCCAGTATTATCTATGGAAAATATTTGATTCTTCTCTGAATTCTTTTATGTATGATTGAGTTATCTTTGCAAGTCTCTTCGAATTATCCTTTTTGGTTTGGCCAACTAGATTGGTAGTTCTTGCAATGGGAGAAGTGCTTAGCTTTGGGTTCAATCTTGCAGTGTCCTTACCCAGTGACAGAAAGGGTTGCAAGGCACGTATTGTATTGTTGCCATCCAGGATAACAAGATGGGTTTTTTTTATCATATTGCATGAATTTATCCCTCTACATCATGTCATCTTGCTTAAGGTGTTACTCTGTTTTTAACTTAATACTCTAGATGCATGCTGGATAGCGGTCGATGAGTGGAGTAATAGTAGTAGATGCAGAATCGTTTCGATCTACTTGTCTTGGACGTGATGCCTATATACATGATCATTGCCTAGATATACTCATAACTATGCTTAATTCTGTCAATTGCTCAACAGTAATTTGTTCACCCACCGTAGAATATCTATGCTCTTGAGGGAAGCCACTAGTGAAACCTATGGGCCCCGGGTCTATTCTCATCATATCAATCTTTATCACTTTATTTACTGGCTTTGTTTTTACTTTGCCTTTTACTTTTTACTTTGCATCTATCTATCAAAAATACCAAAAATATTATGTATCATCTCTATCAGATCTCACCCTCGTCAGTGACCGTGAAGGGATTGACAACCCCTAATCGCGTTGGTTGCGAGTAGCTATCGTTTTGTGTAGGTACGAGGGACTTGTGCGTGGTCTCCTACTAGATTGATACCTTGGTTCTCAAAAACTGAGGGAAATACTTACGCTACTTTGCTGCATCATCCTCTCCTCTTCGGGGAAATCCAACGCAGTGCTCAAGAGGTAGCAAGAAGATATTCTGGCGCCGTTGCCGGGGAGGCTCACGCAAGCAAGTCAACCATACCAAGTACCCATCGCAATCCCTATCTCTCGCATTACATTATTTGCCATTTGCCTCTCGTTTTCCTCTCCCCCACTTCACCCTTGCCGTTTTATTTGCCCTCTCTTTCCCAATCGCCTCCTCTCTTTCCTGTTTGCCTTTTTCCCGTTGCCTTTCTGTTTGCTTGTGTGTTGGATTACTTGTTGCCATGGCGCAAGATAATACCAAATTGTGTGATTTCTCAAATACCAATAATAATGGTTTGCTTAGTACTCTGATTGCTCCTCTTAATAATGATGAGTCTTGTGAAATCAATACCTCTTTGCTGAATCTTGTTATGAAAGATCAATTCGCCGGCCTTCCTAGTGAAGATGCCGCTACTCATCTAAATAATTTTGTTGATTTGTGTGATATGCAAAAGAAGAAAGATACGGATAACAATATTGTCAAATTGAAGCTATTTCCGTTTTCACTTAGAGATCGTGCTAAAGTTTGGTTTTCATCTTTGCCTAAAAATAGTATTGATTCTTGGAACAAGTGTAAAGATGCTTTTATATCTAAGTATTTTCCTCCCGCTAAGATCATCACTCTTAGGAACGATATCATGAATTTTAAACAACTTGATCATGAACATGTTGCCCAATCTTGGGAAAGAATGAAATTGATGCTTCGCAATTGCCCTACTCATGGTTTGAATTTATGGATGATCATACAAAATTTCTATGCCGAATTGAATTTTGCTTCTAGAAATCTTTTAGATTCGGCCGCGGGAGGCACTTTTACGGAAATTACGTTAGGAGATGCTACCAAATTGCTTGATAATATTATGGCTAATTATTCTCAATGGCACACCGAAAGATCTTCTAGTAAAAAAGGGCATGCTATAGAAGAAATCAATGTTTTGAGTGAAAAGATGGATGAACTTATGAAGATGTTTCCTCCTAAAAATACTCCTCTTGATCCCAATGATATGCCTTTATCTACTTTGCTTGATAATAATAATGAATCTATGGATGTGAATTTTGTTGGTAGGAATAGTTTTGGAAACAACGCTTATAGAGGGAATTTTAATCCTAGGCCCTATCCTAGTAATCCTTCTAATAATTATGGAAATTCCTACAGCAACTCTTATGGAAATTTTAACAAGATGCCCTCTGAATTTGAGAGTAGTGTTAAAGAGTTTATTAATTCACAAAAGAATTTTAATGCTTTGCTTGAAGAGAAATTGCTTAAAGTTGATGATTTGGCTAGGAACGTTAATAGAATTTCTCTTTAAATTGATTCTTTAAAGCTTAGATCTATTCCTCCTAAGCATGATATCAATGAGTCTCTCAAATCCATGAGAATTTCCATTGATGAGTGCAAAGAAAGAACCGCTAGGATGCGTGCTTCCAAAGATGCCTTTATTAAAGCGCGTTCTTCCAATTCCTATGAAAATCAAGATGAAGATCTAAAAGTTATTGATGTGTCCCCCATTAAATATTTGTTTTGCAATATGAATCTTGATGAATCTGAATATGATCTTCCTTTACCTAGAAGGCGTTCTAAGAATTCGGAGTTTCTAGATCTTGATGATGAAATTGACGAAAGTGGGATTGAAATAAACAAAAACTGAGATGTTGCTAAATCCACTATTTTGGATCTCAAGGAATTTAATTATAAAAATTGCTCTTTGATTGGTTGTATTTCCTTGTTGCAATCCGTGCTAGATTCTCCTCATGCTTATAGTCAAAATAAGGCCTTTACCGAACACATTGTTGATGCCTTGATGCAATCTTATGAAGAAAAACTTGAGTTGAAAGTTTCTATCCCTAGAAAAATCTCTGATGAGTGGGAACCTACTATTAAAATTAAAATTAAAGATTATGAGTTTCATGCTTTGTGTGATCTGGGTGCTAGTGTCTCTACTATTCCCAAAACTTTATGTGATTTGCTAGATTTCTGTGATTTTGATGATTGCTCTCTAAACTTGCATCTTGTGGATTCCACTATTAAAAAGCCTATGGGAATAATTAATGTTGTTCTTATTGTTGCAAATAGGAATTATGTGCCCGTAGATTTTATCTTTCTTGATATAGATTGTAATCCTTCGTGTCCTATTATTCTTGGTAGACCTTTCCTTAGAACGATTGGTGCAATTATTGATATGAAGGAAGGGAATATTAGATTCCAATTTCCCTTAAAGAAGGGTATGGAACACTTCCCTAGAAATAAAATAAAATTACCATATGAATCTATCATGAGAGCCACTTATGGATTGCCTACCAAAGATGGCAATACCTAGATCTATCCTTGCTTTTATGCCTAGCTAAGGGCGTTAAACGATAGCGCTTGTTGGGAGGCAACCCAATTTTATTTTGGTTTTTTTTTGCTTCTGTTTAGGAATAAATAATCCATCTACCTTCTGTTTGGATGTGGTTTTATGTTTTAATTAGTGCTTGTGCCAAGTAGAACCTATAGGATAACCTACGATGATAGTTGATTTGATTCTGCTGAAAAACAGAAACTTTGCACGCACGAATATAATTTTGTTAAATCACAGGAACGTGCTTTTGCGCTGATTCTTTTTGCTGCTGTTGAATAAACAAAGTGTCCAGGACTTCCTATTTTGGTAGAATTTTTAGAGTTCCAGAAGTTTGCGTTAGTTACAGATTTCTACAGACTGTTCTGTTTTTGACAGATTCTGTTTTACGTGTGTTGTTTGCTTATTTTGATGAATCTATGGCTAGTAAAATAGTTTATAAACCATATAGAAGTTGGAATACAGTAGGTTTAACACCAATATAAATAAATTATGAGTTCATTACAGTACCTTGAAGTAGTCTTTTGTTTTCTTTCTCTAACGGAGCTCACGAGATTTCTGTTGAGTTTTGTGTTGTGAAGTTTTCAAGTTTTGGGTGAATTCTTTTGATGGATTATGGAACAAGGAGTGGCAAGAGCCTAAGCTTGGGGATGCCAATGGCACCCCCAAGATAATCCAAGGACACCAAAAAGTCAAAGATTGGGGATGCCCCGGAAGGCATCCCCTCTTTAGTCCACTTTCATCGGTAATTTACTTGGAGCTATATTTTTATTCATCACATGATATGTGTTTTGCTTGGAGCGTCTTGTATTATTTGTGTCTTTGCTTGTTAGTCTACCACAATCATCCTCGCTGTACACACCTTTTGAGACACGAGCTTCAGAAGGGACAAAGACAGTATTCGGCTCTATCGCCATAGAGGTTGCAGCCCCCGAGGCGGTGTCTAACCACCCGTCCTCGATCTGCACAGACGGCTCCGAATCGAGGGTCAGAGCGGACTCGTGTGCGGCCTCCAGGGCACTGTCCGGCAGCAGAGCTAAATCATGCCCATCGTGATAGTGCGGGGCGCTCGGTTGTGGCTCGAATCCATTGAAGATCAAGTCTCCACGGATGTCAGCCGTGGAGTTCAAACCTCCAAATCTGACCTGACGGCCAGGGGCGTAGCTTTCGATCTGCTCCAGATGGCCAAACGAATCGGCCTGCAGTGCAAAGCCGCCGAATACGAAGATCTGTCCGGGGAGAAAAGTCTCCCCTGGACTGCGTCGTTGTTGATGATCGAAGGAGCCATCGAGCCTATCGGTGACGACACAGAGGAACTCTCAATGAAAGCACCAATGTCGGTGTCAAAACCGGCGGATCTCGGGTAGGGGGTCCCGAACTGTGCGTCTAGGCGGATGGTAACAGGAGACAAGGGACACGATGTTTTACCCAGGTTCGGGCCCTGTTGATGGAGGTAAAACCCTATGTCTTGTTTGATTTGATATTGATGATGTGGGTATTACAAGAGTAGATCTACCACGAGATCAAGGAGGCTAAACCCTAGAAGCTAGCCTATGGTATGATTGTTGTTATTGTTGTTGTGTCCTACGGACTAAAACCATCCGGTTTATATAGACACCGGAGAGGGCTAGGGTTACACAGAGTCGGTTACAATGGTAGGAGATCTACATATCCGTATCGCCAAGCTTGCCTTCCACGCCAAGGAAAGTCCCATCCGGACACGGGACGAAGTCTTCAATCTTGTATCTTCATAGTCTTGGAGTCCGGCCGATGATGATAGTTCGGCTATCCGGACACCCCCTAGTCCAGGACTCCCTCAGTAGCCCCTGAACTAGGCTTCAATGACGATGAGTCCGGCGCGCATATTGTCTTCGGCATTGCAAGGTGGGTTCCTCCTCCGAATAATTTGTAGAAGATTGTGAACACCAGGATAGTGTCGGCTCTGCAAAATAAATTCCACATTCCACCGTAGAGAGAATAATATTTACACAAGTTCAATCTGCTGACGTATTTCGTGGCGTGACGTCACACCACAACCAAGCCTTTACTTGAATCGTTTTTATTATATCGCCTCAGCGCGTTTAGCGAAGCGGTTTCCTTGGTACGTCTTGTCGAAGCAGAGATTGTGTTCCCCTTATTCCGGGATTCTCATCAATACGGACGTGGGTAACCCAACCGCGCCCGTTGCCACGCCCCCTCCATCGAGGGCGAGTTCTAAACGGTCACGGAGACGGCTCTTGGTATTCTCCCTCTTTATAATGAGACCAAGGCCCGTTCCTTTTCTTCAATCCTCAATCGAATCCGCCCCTCGCCCCGAGTTCCAACACCCAGGGCTCCAGACTCGGGCACTTCGGACCTTCGACAATGTCCGGCTCCGACCTTCAGGGCCGGTGGATGCCCTCCTCCATCACGAAAGAGGACGTGCTAAAGCTTAGGGACGCCAGGTACTTAACCTACAAGATTTCGCATAGGTTGCCTGCCCAAGGGCAAGTCATTCCTACCCCGGAGCCTGGCGAGAGCGTCGTGTTCGTGCCTCACCTCCATCGGGGTTTAGGCTTCCCGATGGATCCCTTCGTGAGGGGGCTCCTGTTTTACTACGGGCTGGAATTTCACGACCTGGCTCCGGAGTCTATCCTCCATATCTCATCATTTATTGTCGTCTGCGAAGCCTTCCTCCGCACTACCCCTCACTTTGGTTTGTGGCTCAAAACCTTCAATGTGGAGCCGAAGATGATTGAGGGGCGTTAGGCAGAGTGCGGAGGGGCGGTTATAAGCAAGAGGGTCGATGCTCCATGGATCGAGGGCTCTTTTCAGGAGGAGCTCGGTTTGTGGCAACAGGAGTGGTTCTATATCACCGCTCCCAGGGGCAGCAGGCAAAGGCCGCCGCCTGCCTTTTGCCCGGGCCCTCCACCACGGCTGACATCATGGGTCAACAAAGGGTTCGACTGGGGGCCATCCAAGGACGTACCCCTATTGCAGGGCCGAATTCGAGATCTCCAAGAGAGGGAGATCAATCTGGTCGTAGTGACGCAGGTTATGCTGATTCGGCGTCTTCTGCCCTGCAAACGTCGCCCCCTCCGCCTGTGGAAATTCAATACGGAGGGACCACGAGCTCCCCAACACTTTATGGGTACAAAACCCGCGGAGATGTACAAATTGTTCTTCGGATCACAAGAAGTGTGTTCGGACTTGACCGAGGATGCTGGCCTAAGCCTGCAATCGCCCGGATACTCAAGTAAGTAGCCCTGTGACCGGATATATCATCCATTTATTTATCATGGATTTTCCTTTTAACCGGCTATCCCTTTAACAGGAGTGGATAGCGCAAGCAAAACTGATACGGTGTCCGGCTCCCCTCCCTGAGACCACGCCGGATCCCGTGTTAATCAAAATGTTGGAGGTTGCACCTTCGGAGGAAGGCGAAGGGGGGAACAGGGAAACTACCACCTCTGTCAAGGAGGCTCTCAATAAGGGGGGAATCAAGAATCCCTCCCTCCAGGGGGAGAAGAGGACCGCTTCCGAAAACCCGGAGGCCAAAGCCTCGAAGCAGGGAAAGAAATCTGCACCAGAAGGTCCTGTGCCGGGTGGAGTCCCGGCCGTACAGTCTCCCCAAAGGAATCAGCCCTCCAGCGAGCCGTAAGTAGAAAAAAGGGAAGTTTTATAATAAAGGACATCCCTATTTTATTTCTAAGGATAACCGAAGTTTTTACCTTGTAGTTCGGATCTTAGCCCTTCCCAGCAGAGCTCATCCTCGGGGGACCTTCGTCCGGAGATGATGGAGAGCGAAACGCCTCCATTTGCCGTCCCATCAGGCGGGGCGGACGACCCTGAGGTGTCGTCACGGAGGGTCTCCCCGAGTCCGGCGGGCCTGGGAGTTCGGCACCCACTGGAGTGCGGCCGGTGGAGCTGCAGGGTTTTCTCGAGAGGGCGTCTCTCTCAGAAGATAACCGTGCATTAATGAGTGTGGTGATTGCAAGGATCTCATCCACCGAGAGAGGGTTGCGCGAGGCCGTCGGAAGTTTACTGATAGGGTTTGAGGTACGCAAAAAATGACATACCTTTGGACAGTTTTGCACATAGAGTGCGCCCTGTATAGATAGTAGCCCCTGAGACTCGGTATGTTATCGAAAGTGACAGCGTGCCGAGGATCATAATCTCAGTAACGAAATGTCGCCTTTCCTATGCAGGTGGCGGAGCGTTCGGTGGCCAGCCGAATTGATGGAGTTGCCGAACTGAAGCGGCAACTCGACATTGCGGATGCGGACATCACGCTGGTCAATAAACGACTTGACGAGTCACAAGGTAGGTGGTTTATCCGCGGTCACCTGGTAAGGGAGCTGATGCCCACTCCTTACAACATGTATGCTTGATGCAGATGGTGCCGCTGCTGTGGAAGACCTCCGGGCAGAACTTGCCTGAGCCAAGGAGCAAACCAGAAGAAGTGATGCGGCTGCCTCGAAGGCAGCGGAGGAGCTAAAAGCCGAGAAGGCTGCTCACTGCCGAAGCAGGGAGGAAATGGCCATAATGGCCATGAAATTAAAAGATGCTACCGACCGCTATGAGGTTCTTGAAAGAGAATGCCAAGTGGAGCAAGAGGGCCTGAAGAAGGCCACCGCCAAAGCCAAGGATGCTCGTTCTGCAATGCGGGCTATAAAGGAGGTACTGCGTCAGGCCGGAGACATTGCGGCTGGAAAGCCCTTTCTGTTGCGTAGGAAGTTCACGGATCCAAAGTATGCTCAGTTGGGCCAGTTGTGGAGTGCGGAGGATCCTTATCTAGATTTGGCGGCGAGTGCGGCGGATGCAGTTCGGCACTTCCGAAGTCAGAAGGATCATGAAATGGAAGAGCTGTTTTGGTCTCAATTCCATAGTCCGGAGCGTCCACTGTCGTTGACCGATCAGTTGGCTGAGTGGGCTGAGCTGAATAGATTGTCCTGACTAGCCATGATGGATGAGGTGGCTCATCTGTGGACGGAAAGGCCCAAGCCGAAGAGTTATTTTGGTTTATTGCAGCAATTCCTTGGGGCGGTGCCGCATATCAAGGAGATGAAGCGGTCGGCATGCATAGAGGGTGCACGGATGGCTCTTGCCCGTGTTAAGACATACTGGGCGGAGATGAATGCCACCGATGTTGCGTCCCGGGGTTCGGACGAGAGCCGATTACCCACCGAGCACTATTTTGAGGAAGTCCTGCAGGGCGCTCGTTTAATAGAGTCGCAGTGCTCGAAAAGTGTCATGTTCAAATGACGTGTATGATTTGTGAGATCATATTTATAATATAACGACTTTTTTAGACTTGTGCGTTCAAGCATTGAAATATCTCCTGTGCGGCTGTTAATGTATATGTATTTATAACCTGAAAGATGGCAGTCTTTGGCTTCAGCCCCCACGCACATAGTGTGGGAGTGTTTGTAAAAAAAAGTGCATTTTCACACTTAATCCAACGTCTTGGTCCTTTGAAGGAGGTGATAGCATTGGCAAACTAGACAACCGGACTATAATGCTTTATCACTTTCACTTAGCCATAGGAGCTCGATGGTGGGGCTACGATATAGCCCCTAAAGGCACCGCGCTCTCCGAACTCGGGGCGCGTGTGTGCCTGACCGGGAAGCGGTCCTTCATCAAAGCGGAGGAATTCTAAACATTCCAATGGTCGATCGAGTGGTTGACCAGTCTCTCGCTATATCATGACAGTCAGTTTTCGGCTTTCTCTACTGAGGTGCTCGCCCGGCCGAACCGAGGCACAATCACAGTAGTTCTCCTGGTGCCGCATTAGCCGATGGAGCGGAACGTAAGGCGGGAAAACACAGCAGCCGGGCAAACCCAACATTTGACCAAAGACATGATTCGGAGCTGATGCATATAAGGCCTAACTCGAGACGCCGAACACTCCCTAAGGTATTCGGACTTTATGATAACGGGCAGAACAATGCCCTAAGCCCCTAGTGTCCAGGCACAGGCGAGAACTTCTGACGCGGCCGATGCCAAAACGCCAGCCTCCTCCTCGGTTATGGTAGGAAACCGGGGGATGAGTATCAACAAGATACATTAAGAAAGGTTTACGCAGGGTCTTAATCTGAAAAGAATCCTTGTAACGGGTCCCTGCTGCACGTCTGCGCCTGTGTCTCCCTTGTGCTGTATCCAGGACGGGTGTAGCACGTGGTTCATCTGTAAAAGAGAAGAACTTAGCTTGGAAAAAATATCGTGCAAAAGATGTATTTAAAACAGAGTATGATTTGGAAGATGAATAAAATTTGAGCTTTATTAGCTCTCATTGTTTATACATGCAACCCCTTGTAAAGAGGTATGCGGCTGGGAAGCCCCTTGTTTATTTGTGCCGGACTCGCCTAACCGTGTCCGAGGTCTAAATGACCTATTTTTAGGGGCTTTGATCAGCAAGGTTGGATTAATGAGCAGCTGTCAAGGCAGTCTCACGTTTTCCGTGGTCGAGGAACACTCGGAGTTTTCCCTTTAATGAGATTATGCCGCATGGACCGGGCATTTTGAGTGTAAGAGACGCGTAATGCGGTATTGCGTTAAAGCGGGCGAAAGCTTCGCGTCCAGCAGTGTTTGATGGCCACTTTTGAATGGGGCGATATGGAAGACTAGCTTTTCGCGACGGAAGTTGTCGGGTGAACCGAACACAACTTTTAGTAGTATAGAGCCTGTACACTTGGCATAAAGGCCTGGCGTCACTCCTTTGAAGGAAGTGTTGTTATGGCGAATTTTTGTAGGGTCTATCCCCATTCTGCGGATGGTGTCCTAGTATAGCAGGTTTATATCGCTTCCGCACAATTTATCACATGAAGTGAGTTCACTGTTTTGACCTCTAGTGGGAAAGTCTTCTGTGCTCCGGTCTGCTGCTTGTGCGATTCGTCATCGTCTTCGCTTGGTGTGTCGGGCCCCTTGTGTTCGGCGTTAAGTCGGCCGGACTGCTTGAAGACCCAACAATCTCTGTGGGTATGGTTTGCAGGCTTCCTGGGGGTACTGTGGATTTGACATATCCTATCCAAGATTTTGTTTAGGTTGGATAGCTCGTCACTGTTGTCTTTAAGGGGCATTGTTTTGTTATTCGGCCGAGAGCTTTTGAATCCGGCGTTGACCGCCGTGTTATCTGGGCTGCTTCCCTTATTCCTGCGCTGATCTTTTCTGCGTCGTGATTTCCCATTTCCATCCCTAACCTCGGATGTACTCGGGTCGCTGGTGCTGCATCTTGCTAGCCAGCTATCTTCCCCCACGCAAAAGCGGGTCATGAGGCTTGTTAGTGCGGCCATTGTTCTTGGTTTTTCCTGGCCGAGGTGTCTGGCGAGCCATTCGTCTCGGACATTATGTTTAAAGGCTGCTAAGGCTTCGGCGTCCGGACAGTCGACTATTTGGTTCTTTTTGGTGAGGAACCTGTTCTAGAATTTGCGTGCTGACTCCCCGGGCTGTTGAGTTATTGACTTAAATCGTCTGCGTCCGGAGGGCGGACATAAGTTCCCTGAAAATTTGCTCGAGACGCATCCTCAAGCTCTTCCCAACTTCCAATGGTATTTTCTGGGAGGCTTTTGAGCCAATGCCGAGCTGGCCCTTTGAGCTTGAGGGGTAGGTATTTTATGGCGTGGAGATCATCTCCTCTAGCCATATGTATGTGTAGGATATAGTCCTCAATCTAGACTCCGGGGTCTGTTGTTCCGTCATATGCCTCTATGTTTACGGGCTTGAATCCCGCTGGAAATTCATGATCCAGCACCTCATCGGTGAAACATAGTGGGTGTGCGGCGCCCCTATATTTAGGTGTGCCGTTATCTTCAGACACTCGGCGGGTTGTGTTTCTTTCAGGAGCCTTCTTTTTTGGCCCATAGATGGACCTGACCGGGCCATCCTTTTTGCGCGGATCCTTATTTGGATCGTGTGCCGGATTATGTGCGGCGCCGTTTGCCGCTCTTAGACTGTTATCTGGTCGTCTATCCGGCCAGGCGGCCTCTTTCTTTTTTGACTGTGGGGGCTCTACGGCCTCGTCATCAAATTCGGGCAACAGCTTGCGCTTCGGGTAGCTTTTTGCTTGTTGACTATCGTCGTATTTATCTGCGGTCTTGAGTACTTTGCTCCATCTCATTCTGAGTACGTCTTCCGCCGTTTTGAGCTTTCTCTTTTGCTTCTTCAAGCTCCTTGCAGTGGCGACGAGCCTTCTGTGCAGGTTCTTATGCTCCAGTGATGTGTCCGGCGTGAGATCGTCTGGACTATTGTTTTCGCCGGGAATGGGATGCTCGTCCATTGGTTCGCCCTGCTCTACGGCTGGGTCAGTATGGGTGCCGTCGTTATCGAGGCGGGACTTCGGGCGGTGCTTGCGTAGCCGTTTTTGTTGTTTTTTGGGGGAATTATCCTTCGCCGCGTCCCGTTGTTCCTCGTTATCGCTTCCTTTTGGTGTATCCACCAAGTATACGTTGTGAGTTGAGGTGGCTTTCCAGTGCCCAGTAGGCGCTGGTTCTTGGTCGTCTCCGGCATCGTCGTCCATACCGTCGATGTCTTCGGAGTCGAAGTCTAGCATGTCGGTTAAATCGTCGATAGTGGCTACTAAGTGGGTGGTGGGTGGGCCTTGAATTTCTTCGTCGTCCGCATCCCAACCGTCCTGACTGTAGTCCGGCCAGGGCTCTCCTGATAACGAGAGATATTTTAGCGAGCTCAGGATGTCGCCAAAAGGTGAGTGCTGAAAGATGTCCGCGGCGGTGAACTCCATGATCGGCGCCCAATCGGATTCGATTGGAGGGGGCGCATGGGGTTCGGAGTCCGGCAAGGAGTCCAGCACCTTGGAGTCACGAGCTTCAAAAGGGACAAAGTCAGTATTCGGCTCTATCGCCGTAGAGGTTGCAGCCCCCGAGGCGGTGTCTAACCACCCGTCCTCGATCTGCACAGCCGGCTCTGAATCGAGGGTCGGAGCGGACTCGTGTGCGGCCTCCAGGGCACTATCCGGCAGCAGAGCTAAATCATGCCCATCGTGACAGTGCGGCGTGCTCGGTTGTGGCTCGAATCCATTGAAGATCAAGTCTCCTCGGATGTCAGCCGTGGAGTTCAAACCTCCAAATCTGACCTGACGGCCAGGGGCGTAGCTTTCGATCTGCTCCAGATGGCCAAACGAATCGGCCTGCAGTGCAAAGCCGCCGAATACGAAGATCTGTCCGGGGAGAAAAGTCTCCCCCTGGACTGCGTCGTTGTTGATGATCGAAGGAGCCATCGAGCCTATCGGTGATGACACACATGAACTCTCAATGAAAGCACCAATGTCGGTGTCAAAACCGGCGGATCTGGGGTAGGGGGTCCCGAACTGTGCGTCTAGGCAGATGGTAACATGAGACAAGGGACACGATGTTTTACCCAGGTTCGGGCCCTCTTGATGGAGGTAAAACCCTACGTCCTGCTTGATTTGATATTGATGATGTGGGTATTACAAGAGTAGATCTACCACGAGATCAAGGAGGCTAAACCCTAGAAGCTAGCCTATGGTATGATTGTTGTTATTGTTGTTGTGCCCTACGGACTAAAACCATCCGGTTTATATAGACACCGGAGAGGGCTAGGGTACACAGAGTCGGTTACAATGGTAGGAGATCTACATATCCGTATCGCCAAGCTTGCCTTCCACGCCAAGGAAAGTCCCATCCGGACACGGGACGAAGTCTTCAATCTTGTATCTTCATAGTCTTGGAGTCTGGCCGATGATGATAGTTCGGCTATCCGGACACCCCCTAGTCCAGGACTCCCTCATCCACCATACCTACCTATCATGGCATTTCCATAGCCGTTCTGAGATATATTGCCATGCAACTTCCACCATTATCATCATGACATACATTACTTTTGTCATATTGCCATTGCATGATCATGTAGTTGACATCGTATTTGTGGCAAAGCCACCATGCATTATTTTTCATACATGTCACTCTTGATTCATTGCACCATCCCGGTACACCGCCGAAGGCATTCATATAGAGTCATATATTGTTCTAAGTTTCGAGTTATAATCCTTATGTTGTAATCAATAGAAGTGTGATGATCATCATTATTAGAGCATTGCCCAAAAAAAAGAGAAAGGCCAAAACAAAAAAAGAAAGGCCCAAAAAAAGGAAATAAAACAGGGCAATGCTACTATCTCTTTTTCCACACTTGTGCGTCAAAGTAGCACCTTGTTCTTCATGTAGTGAGTCTCATATCTTGTGCTTCAAAGTAGCACCTTGTTCTTCATGTAGTGAGTCTCATAAGTTGTCCTTTTCATACTAGTGGGAATTTTTCATTATAGAACTTGGCTTGTATATTCCTTCGATGGACTTCCTCAAATGCCCTAGGTCTTCATGAGCAAGCGAGTTGGATGCACACCCACTAGTTTTCTTTTGTTGAGCATTCATAGCTCTAGTGCATCCGTTGCATGGCAATCCCTACTCCTCATGTTGACATCAATTGATGGGCATCTCCATAGCCCGTTTATTAGCCTCGTCAATCTGAGACTTTCTCCTTTTTTGTCTACTCCACACAATCCCCATCATCATTTTCTATTCCACCCATAGTGCTATATCCATGGCTCACGCTCATGTATTGCGTGAAGGTTGAAAAAGTTTGAGATTATTTAAGTATGGAACAATTGCTTGGCTTGTTATCGGGAGTATAGAAGTTGGGAACATCTTTGTGTGACAAAAATGAAGCATAGCCTAACCATATGATTTTGTAGGGATGAACTTTCTTTTGCCATGTTATTTTCAGAAGACATGATTGCTTTGATTAGTATGCTTGAAGTATTATCATTTTTGTGTCAATATGAACTTTTGTCTTGAATCTTTTGGATCTAAATATTCATATCACAATTAAGAAGATTTACATTGAAATTATGCCAAAGTATCACTCCGCATCAAAAATTCTTTTTTATCATTTACCTACTCGAGAACGAGCAGGAATTAAGCTTGGGGATGCCTGATACGTCTCCAACGTATCTATAATTTTTGATTGCTCCATGCTACTTGATCTACTGTTTTGGACTATATTGGGCTTTATTTTCCACTTTTATATTATTTTTGGGACTAACCTATTAACCGGAGGCCCAGCCCAGAATTGCTGTTTTTTGCCTATTTCAGTTTTTCGAAGAAACGGAATATCAAACGGAGTCCAAACGGAATGAAACCTTCGGGAACGTGATTTTCTCACCGAACGTGATCCAGGAGACTTGGACCCTACTCCAAGAAGTGCCAGAGGTGGTCACGAGGGTGGAGGGCGGCCCCCCTACCTCGTGGGCCCCCTGACACTCCACCACATACTCCTTCCTCCTATATATACCTACATATCCCCAAACGATCAGAACAGGAGCCAAAAACCTAATTCCACCGCCGCAACCTTCTGTATCCACGAGATCCCATCTTGGGGCCTGTTCCGGAGCTCCGCCGCAGGGGGCATCCACCACGGAGGGCTTCTACATCAACACCATAGCCCCTCCGATGAAGTGTGAGTAGTTTACTTCAGACCTTCGGGTCCATAGCTAGTAGCTAGATGGCTTCTTCTCTCTTTTTGTATCTCAATACAATGTTCTCCCCCTCTCTTGTGGAGATCTATTCGATGTAATCTTCTTTTTGCGGTGTGTTTGTTGAGACCGATGAATTGTGGGTTTATGATATAGTATTATCTATGGAAAATATTTGATTCTTCTCTGAATTCTTTTATGTATGATTGAGTTATCTTTGCAAGTCTCTTCGAATTATCCTTTTTGGTTTGGCCAACTAGATTGGTAGTTCTTGCAATGGGAGAAGTGCTTAGCTTTGGGTTCAATCTTGCGGTGTCCTTACCCAGTGACAGAAAGGGTTGCAAGGCACGTATTGTATTGTTGCCATCGAGGATAACAAGATGGGGTTTTTATCATATTGCATGAATTTATCCCTCGACATCATGTCATCTTGCTTAAGGCGTTACTCTATTTTTAACTTAATACTCTAGATGCATGCTGGATAGCGGTCGATGAGTGGAGTAATAGTAGTAGATGCAGAATCATTTCGATCTACTTGTCTTGGGCGTGATGCCTATATACATGATCATTGCCTAGATATACTCATAACTATGCTCAATTCTGTCAATTGCTCAACAGTAATTTGTTCACTCACCTAGAATATCTATGCTCTTGAGAGAAGCCACTAGTGAAACCTATGGCCCCCGGGTCTATTCTCATCATATCAATCTTTATCACTTTATTTACTTGCTTTGTTTTTACTTTGCCTTTTACTTTTTTCTTTGCATCTATCTATCAAAAATACCAAAAATATTATCTATCATCTCTATCAGATCTCACCCTCGTAAGTGACCGTGAAGGGATTGACAACCCCTAATCATGTTGGTTGCGAGTAGCTATTGTTTTGTGTAGGTACGAGGGACTTGTGCGTGGTATCCTACTGGATTGATACCTTGGTTCTCAAAAACTGAGGGAAATACTTACGCTACTTTGCTGCATCATCCTCTCCTCTTCGGGGAAATCCAATGCAGTGCACAAGAGGTAGCAAGTCTCATGAGTTTAATTTTTTCAAATTTAGTAGAAAGCATCATAAGAAAGAGTTGGCTAGTAAGGATGAAATAATTGGTCTTGCTTCTATTGTTGTGCCTCCTACTGATCCACTAGAACAATATTTGCTAGACCATGTAAACGATATGCATCTGCATGAAAGAAATGAAATAGATACAATTTTCAACAATGACCTCTGCTTAAACACAATTTGCCTATTGAAACTCTAGGAGGTCCTCCTCCACCTAAAGGTGATCCTATGTTTGAATTAAAACAATTGCCAGGTACTTTGAAATATGCTTATCTTGATGAGAAAAAGATATATCCTGTTATTATTAGTGCTAACGTTTCAGAACATGAATAAGAAAGATCATTGAAGGTTCTGAAGAAGCACCAAGCTGCCATTGGATATACTCTTGATGATTTAAAGGGCATTAGTCCCACTCTCTGTCAGCACAAATTTAATATGGAACCTGATGCTAAACCCGTTGTTGATCACCAATGACGTTTAAATCCTAAAATGAAAGAAGTGGTAAGAACAGAAATACCGAAGCTTCTGGAAGCAGGTATAATCTATCCCATAGCTGATAGTATATGGGTAAGTCCCGTTCATTGTGTCCCTAAAAAGGGAGGTATTACTGTTGTTCCTAATGATAAGGATGAACTTATTCCACAAAGAATTGTCACTGTTATAGAATGGTAATCGATTTTAGAAAATTAAATAAAGCTACTAGAAAAGATCATTACCCTCTGCCTTTTATTGATTAAATGTTAGAAATATTGTCAAAGCACACACATTTTTGTTTCCTTCATGGATATTTTGGTTTTTATCAAATACCTGTGTCACAACCTAATCAAGATAAAACCATCTTTACTTGTCCTTTTGGAACTTATGCTTATAGACGCATGCCTTTTGGTTTATACAATGCACCTGCTACCTTTCAAAGATGTATGACTGCTATATTCTCTGATTTTTGTGAAAAGATTGTTGAGGTTTTCATGGATGATTTTTTCATTTACATAACTTCTTTTGATGATTTCTTAAGCAAACCTTGACCGAGTTTTGCAGAGATGTGAGCAAACTAACCTTGTCTTGAATTGTGATAAGTGCCACTTTATGGTTAATGAAGGTATTGTCTTGGGAGATAAAATTTCTGAATGAGGTATTGAAGTGGATAAAGCTAAAGTTGACGCAATTGAGAAAATGCCATGTCCTAAAGATATCAAAGGTATTCGTAGTTTCCTTGGTCATGCTGGTTTCTATAGGAGGTTTATTAAAGACTTCTTTAAAATTTCTAGGCCTCTTACAAATCTTTTATAAAAGGATGTTCCATTTGTTTTTTATGATGATTGTGTAGAAGCCTTTGAAACACTTAAGAAAGCATTGATCTCTGCACCTATCGTTCAGCCACCTGATTGGAATTTACCTTTTGAAATTGTGTGATGCTAGTGATTATGCTGTAGGTGCTGTTCTAGGGCAAAGAGTTGATAAGAAATTAAATGTTATTCAATATGCTAGTAAAACTCTAGACAATGCTCAGAGAAATTATGCTACTACTGAAAAAGAATTCTTAGCAGTTGTATTTGCTTGTGATAAGTTCAGACCTTATATTGTTGATTCTAAAGTAACTATTCACACTGATCATGCTGCTATTAAATATCTTATGGAAAAGAAAGATGCTAAACCTAGACTTATTAGATGGGTTCTCATGCTACAAGAATTTGATTTGCATATTATTGATAGAAAGGGAGCTGAGAACCCCGTTGCAGACAACTTGTCTAGGTTAGAAAATGTGCTTGATGACCCACTACCTATTGATGATAGCTTTCCTGATGAACAATTGAATGTCATAAATGCTTCTCATACTGCTCCATGGTATGCTGATTATGCTAATTACATTGTTGCTAAATTTATACCACCTAGTTTCACATACCAGCAAAAGAAAAAGTTTTTCTTTGATTTGAGGCATTACTTCTGGGATGACCCACATCTTTATAAGGAAGGAGTAGATGGTGTTATTAGATGTTGTGTACTTGAGCATGAACATGAACAGATCCTACGCAAGTGTCACTCTGAAGCTTATGGAGGACATCACGTTGGAGATAGAACTGCACATAAGGTATTGCAATCCGGTTTTTATTGGCCTACTCTCTTCAAGGATGCCCGTAAGTTTGTTTTGTCTTGCGATGAATGTCAAAGAATTGGTAATATCAGTAGACGTAAATAAATGCCTATGAATTATTCACTTATTATTGAGCCATTTGATGTTTGGGGCTTTGATTATATGGGACCTTTTCCTGCCTCTAATGGTTACACTCATATTCTAGTTGCTGTTGATTACGTTACTAAGTGGGTAGAAGCTATTCCAACTAGTAGTGCTGATCACAACACTTCTATTAAAATGCTTAAGGAAGTTATTTTTCCGAGGTTTGGAGTCCCTTGATACTTAATGACTGATGGTGGTTCGCACTTTATTCATGGTGCTTTCCGTAAGATGCTTGCTAAATACGACGTTAATCATAGGATTGCATCTCCTTATCACCCTCAGTCTAGTGGTCAAGTAGAATTGAGAAATAGGGAGCTCAAATTAATTTTACAAAAGACTGTTAAAGAATAGGTAATATTAGTAGACGTCAAGAAATGCCTATGAATTATTCACTTGTTATTGAACCATTCGATGTTTGGGGCTTTGATTATATGGGACTGTTTCCTGCCTCTAATGGATACACACATATTTTAGTTGTTGTTTATTACGTTACTAAGTGGGTAGAAGCTATTCCAACTAGTAGTGCTGATCATAACACCTCTTTTAAGATGCTTAAAGAAGTTATTTTTCCGAGGTTTGGAGTCCATAGATATTTAATGACTGATGGTGGTTCACATTTTATTCATGGTGCCTTTCGTAAAATGCTTGCTAAGTATGATGTTAATCATAGAATTGCATCTCCTTATCACCCACAGTCTAGTGGTCAAGTAGAATTGAGTAACAGAGAACTCAAATTAATTTTGCAAAAGACTGTTAATAGATCTAGAAAGAATTGGTCCAAGAAACTTGATGATGCATTATGGACCTATAGAACTGCATATAAAAATCCTATGGGTATGTCTCCGTATAAAATGGTTTATGGAAAAGCATGTCACTTACCTCTAGAACTAGAACATAAGGCCTATTGGGCTATTAAAGAACTCAATTATGATTTCAAACTTGCCGGTGAGAAGAGGTTATTTGACATTAGCTCACTTGATGAATGGAGAACCCAAGCCTATGAAAATGCCAAGTTGTTTAAAGAAAAAGTTAAAAGATGGCATGACAAAAGAATACAAAAGTGTGAGTTTAATGTAGGTGATTATGTATTGCTATACAACTCTCATTTAAGATTTTTTGCAGGAAAACTTCTCTCTAAATGGGAAGGTCCTTACGTTATTGAGGAGGTCTATTGTTCCAGTGCCATAAAAATCAACAACTTCGAAGGCACAAATCCGAAGGTGGTGAACGGTCAAAGAATTAAACATTATATCTCAGGTAATCCTATAAATGTTGAAACCAATGTTATTGAAATCGTAACCCTGGAGGAATACATAAGGGACACCTTCCAGAACGTTCCAGACTCTGAAAAGGAATAGGTACGTGGTATGGTAAGTAAACCGACTCCAAACCAGTTCTAATGGCAATTTTTCTCCGTTTTGGAATATTTAGAAAAATAGAAAAATAAGAAGCAATCCGGGAAGGACACAGGGCTCCACGAGGGTGGAGGGCGCGCCCTACCCCCCTGGGTGCTCCCCTGCCTTGTGGACACCTCATGTGCTCTCTGGACTCCGTTTTCTTGCACGATACGTATTTTGGTCGGTGAAAATTCATTATATAATCTCCCAAAGGTTTTGACTCCTGTATCACGCAAATATCCTCTGTTTTCGTTTCGAGCGGTTTCTCTGACAGATCTAGATCATCATGACGTCTCCAAGCGCCCCCAAGGACAAGTTCTTCAAGAAGGTCATCAAACCCTACCTCGCGGAGGTGCTGCAACACCCTCAAACCATTGAGATGTGTGATGGGTTGCTGCACATCCACGATGTTGAGGGACCATGGAGAACCGGAAGCGTGGAGACAAGGCTTTAAGCAATGGAGCAACAAGTTTTCAAGTGCCAGGAGATGGTGGAGCGTGGACTTGACTCCAATCACATAATGATCACGGAGTTCACCAACAACCACAAGCTGGATGCCAAGGACATTGGGGAGGCCATCTTCAAGATCCACGAGAAAATCGAGCACCTCCAAGCCCAAATCTATGACCTGCAAAACCAAAACTGTGAGTATGAATATAGATTCAAGAGGATGAGTTTGGCTGCAGATTTAAGGATCCCGGAGACTCGATCATCCTTCTATGATGGTGAGCCTATGCCTTGGAAGATGGACGACAAGCCCACATCATCAACAATCCCTTCACCTGCAAAGGAGACATAATCACATGGGTATGGGCACTCCCCTTGGCAACTGCTAAGCTTGGGGGAGGTGCCCCGGTATCGTATCACCATGACACTCCTATCTTTACCATTTTTCTTAGTTCGATCCTATTAGTAGTATCTTGATCTAGTAGAATAAAGTTTTGGTATGATCTAGTTTTGAGTTTTGCTTTATGATCCCTCTTTGTAATCGAGTCGGTGAGCTATATAATAAAGAATAGTGTTGAGTCAAGGGCTTGATTATTTTGCCATGATCTTGAGTGAATAAAAAAAAGAGAAAAGAATAAAAATAAACAAAGAGATCATATTGATTTTATGGAGAGTAATGACTTCACATAGAAAGAGTATGATGATTAAAAATTGTTGAGAGTTGACAAACATAGCTTTGGTCATCGTTGCAATTAATAGGAAGTAATAAAGAAAGAGAGGTTTCAAATATAAATATACTATCTTGGACATCTTTTATGAGTGGGAGCACTCATTAAAATATGACATGCTAAAGAGTTGATGTTGGATAAGGAAGACAATGTAATGGGTTATGTTTTCTTATATCTGAGATAAAGTATATTGTCATGGATCATCCAACATGTTGAGCTTGCCTTTCCCCCTAATGCAAGCCAAATTCTTTGCACCAAGTAGAGATACTACTTGTGCTTCCAAAAGCCCTTAAACCAGTTTTACCATGAGAGTCCACCATATCTACCTATGGATTGATTAAGATCCTTCAAGTAAGTTGTCATCAGTGCAAGCAATAAAAATTGCTCTCTAAATATGTATGATTGATTGGTGTGGAGGAAATTAGCTTTATACGATCTTGTGATGTGGAAGAAATAAAAGCGATGGACTGCATAATAAAGGCTATATCACAAGTGGCAATATAAAGTGACGTTCTTTCGCATTAAGATTTTGTGCATCCAACCCTGAAAGCGCATGGAAACCTCTTCTTCCCTCTACGAAGGGCCTATCTTTTACTATTATCTTCTACCTTATGCAAGAGTCATGGTGATCTTCACCTTTCCTTTTTACATTTTATCCTTTGGCAAGCACAGTGTGTTGGAAAGATCCTGATATATATATATATATATATATATCTAATTGGATGTAAGTTAGTATGAACTATTATTGTTGACATTACCCTTGAGGTAAGAGGTTGGGAGGCGAAACTATAAGCCCCTATCTTTCTCTGTGTCTGGATAAAACTCCGTAACCACAAGTATTGGGTGAGTGTTAGCAATTGTGAAAGACTAAATGATAGTTGAGTATGTGGACTTGCTAAAAAGCTCTGACATAGACTCTTTCTGATGTTATGATAAATTGCAGTTGCTTCAGTGACTGAGATTATAGTTTGTTAGTTCTCAATAATGTTTCTGATTCATACTTTGCATTGTGAATAGATTATTACTTAAGCATAAGAAATCATATGACAATATCCATATATGTTGTTGTTACGAGAATAATCATGATGCCCTCATGTTCGTACTTTATTTTATTGTTACCTCTACCTCTAAACATGTGGACATATTTATCGTTATCGACTTCCGCTTGAGGACAAGCGAGGTCTAAGCTTGGGGGAGTTGATACGCCCATTTTGCATCATGCTTTTATAGCGATATTTATTGCAATATGTGCTGTTATTACACATTGTGTCACAATACTTATGCCTATTCTCTCTTATTTTACAAGGTTTACATAAGGAGGGAGAATGTCGGCGGCTGGAATTCTGGGCTGGAAAAGGAGCAAATATTAGAGACCTATTCTACACAACTCCAAAAGTCCTGAAACTCCACGAAAGTTATTTTTTGGAAATAATAAAAAATACTGAGCGGAAGAAATACCAGAGGGGGCCCACACCCTGGCCACAAGGGTGGGGGCGCGCGCCCCTGCCTCGTGGGCCCCCTGTTGGCCCTCTGGTACCCATCTTCTGCTATATGAAGTCTTTCGTCCGAAGAAAAATCATAAGCAAGCTTTCGGGACAAGACTCTGCCGCCACGAGGCGGAACCTTGGGGGAACCAATCTAGGGCTCTGGCGGAGCTGTTCTGCCGGGGACACTTCCCTCCGGGAGGGGGAAATCATCACCATCGTCATCACCAACGCTCCTCTCGTCGGGAGAGGGCAATCTCCATCAACATATTCACCAGCACCATCTCCTCTCAAACCCTAGTTCATCTCTTGTATCCAATTCTTGTCTCTAAGTCTGGGATTGGTACCTGTAGGTTACTAGTAGTGTTGATTACTCCTTGTAGTTGATGCTAGTTGGTTATTTGGTGGAAGATCATATGTTCAGATCCTTTATGCATATTAATACTCCTCTGATTATGAATATGAATATGCTTTGTGAGTAGTTACGTTTGTTCCTGAGGACATGGGAGAAGTCTTGCTATTAATAGTCATGTGAATTTGGTATTCGTTCGATATTTTGATGAGATGTATGTTGTCTATCCTCTAGTGGTGTTATGTGAACGTCGACTACATGACACTTCACCATTGTTTGGGCCTAGAGGAAGGCATTGGGAAGTAATAATTAGATGATGGGTTTCTAGAGTGACAGAAGCTTAAACCCTAGTTTATGTGTTGCTTCGTAAGGGGCTGATTTGGATCCACATGTTTCATGCTATGGTTAGGTTTACCTTAATACTTCTTTTGTAGTTGCGGATGCTTGCAGTAGGGGTTAATCATAAGTGGGATGCTTGTCCAAGTAAGGGCAGCACTAAAAGTGCAACTATCCCTGGGTGGTTTTGGTAATTCCTAACAACATATAGCTCATTGAGGTAATACTATTTCAAGATGAATATTTCAGGAAAGCTCAATGATTGGCATGGCATGGATGAGAAAAGTGGACCCCTCAAAATGCTAAGGACAAAAAGATTGGCTCAAGCTCAAAGCTCATGACTCTACATTTTCTATTTTAGTGATCCAAGATCACATTGAGTCCATAGGAAAAGCCAATACTATCAAGGAGGGATGAGGTGTTGCTTAATGAGGTTCTTGCTCAAAATTCTTAGTGATATGCTCCAAAGCCCTCAACTACTTTCTCACTTCCACATATGACCTAAACCAAAAGTCCAACTCGACCCCACCAATTCTTTCTATCCGGTGCCACCGAGTTCAGATGTCATAGCCACTGCCACAAACCCTAGGCAAATCGGTCTCACGATAGGGATCTCGGTCTCACTGAGATGGGATTGTAATCTCTCTGTTTCCCTTCGTAACATTTCGGTCTTACCGAGATGAGTGATCGGTCCCACCGAGATTGCAATGTAAACTCTATGTTTCCCTTTTGTAATATTTCGGTCTCACCGAAATGAGCGAATCGGTCCCACCGAGTTTACCTGACCAACTCTCTGGTTAGCTTATTACCAAAATCGGTCTCACCGAGTTTGTGTAATCGGTCTCACCGAGATTACGTTATGCCCTAACCCTAACCATATCGGACCTACCGAGTTGCATGTCAGTCCCACCGAAAACCCTAACGGTCACTAGATTTGCTGAATCGGTCCGACCGAGTTTATCAATTCGGTCCCACCGAGTTTGGCAAGTTGTGTGTAACGGTTAGATTTTGAGTGGAGGCTATAAATACCCCTCCACCTCCTCTTCATTCGTGGAGAGAGCCATCAGAACGAACCTACACTTACAACCTACATTTTCTGAGAGAGAACCACCTACACTTGTGTTGAGGCCAAGATATTCCATTCCTACCATATGAATCTTGATCTCTAGCCTTACCCAAGTTGCTTTCCACTCAAATCTTCTTTCCACCAAATTCAAATCATGTGAGAGAGAGTTGAGTGTTGGGGAGACTATCATTTGAAGCACAAGAGCAAGGGGTTCATCATCAACACACCATTTGTTACTTCTTGGAGAGTGGTGTCTCCTAGATTGGCTAGGTGTCACCTGGGAGGCTCCGACAAGATTGTGGAGTTGAACCAAGGAGTTTGTAAGGGCAAGGAGATCGCCTACTTCGTGAAGATCTACCGCTAGTGAGGCAAGTCCTTCATGGGCAACGGCCATGGTGGGATAGACAAGATTGCCTCTTCGTGGACCCTTCGTGGGTGGAGCCCTCCGTGGACTCACGCAACCGTTACCCTTCGTGGGTTGAAGTCTCCATCAATGTGGATGTACGATAGCACCACCTATCAGAACCACGACAAAAACATCTGCCAAACCCTTCCCTTTACATTCTTTCAAGTTGCATGCTTTACTTTCCGCTGCTCATATACTCTTTGCATGCTTGCTTGAATTGTGTTAAGATTGCTTGACTTGTCCAAAGTTGCTAAAATCTTCCAAGAACTAAAATTGGGAAAAGGATAGATTTTTATTTAGTCAAGTAGTCTAATCACCCCCCTCTAGACATACTTTCGATCCTACAAGTGGTATCAGAGCTTTGGTCTCCATTTGCTTTGATTTCCATAGCTTTTGGTGGTCATAGCCTTGGTTTCACAACCTAAGAGAGTATGGCGTCTAGCGAGGGAAATTACCATCGTAGAGGTCCTTACTTTGATGGTACTAATTTTGCTAGTTGGAAGCATAAGATGAAAATGCATATTCTTGGACATAACCCCGCTGTTTGGGCTATTGTGTGTATTGGCTTGCAAGGTGAATTCTTTGATGGGAGAGAACCGAACCGTGAAGCTACCACGGAAGAGTTGAAGATGTTGCAATATAATGCTCAAGCTTGTGATATCCTCTTCAACGGATTGTGCCCTGAAGAATTTAACAAAATCAGTCGTCTTGAGAATGCAAAGGAAATTTGGGATACTTTGATTGATATGCACAAAGGTACCGACTCCGTCAAGGAATCCAAATTGGATGTGCTTCAAAGTCAGCTTGACAAGTTCAAAATGAAGGATGGTGAAGGTGTCGCTGAAATGTACTCTAGGCTTGCTCTTATCACAAATGAGATCGCCGGCTTAGGAAGTGAAGAGATGACCGACAAATTCATCATCAAGAAGATCTTAAGAGCTTTGGACGGAAACTATGATACCGTATGCACATTGATCCAAATGATGCCCAATTACAAAGATCTCAAGCCAACAGAAGTCATTGGAAGAATTGTTTCTCATGAGATGTCACTCAAGGATAAGGAGGAGCTCCATAAAAAGTCAAGTGGTGCTTACAAAGCCTCATGTGAATCTCCCACATCATCAAGTGAGAAACAAACCTTCAATGAAGAATTGAGCCTATTGGTGAAGAACTTCAACAAGTTCTACAAGAGTACAAGCAAAGAAAGAAGTTCCAAGTCAAGGTCCTACAATGACAAAAGATCTTCTAGTCGAGAACGAAATAGCTACAATTGTGGAAGACCCGGACACTATTCCAATGAGTGTACGACACCCTACAAAAGAAGAGAAGATTCTCCAAAAAGAAGAAGTAGAAGAGAAGAATCACCATCAAAAGAGAGAAGGAGTAGAGATGATCGTTATGAACGAAGAACATCCCGAAGAAACAAGGATTCGGAAAGGAAGGACAAGTCATCAAGGAGCTACACAAAACGAAGACATCAAGCTCATGTTGGTGAATGGGTATCCGGCTCCGACTCCGACAATCACTCCGAGAGAAGCTATCACTCCGACTCCGAATATACTCAAGATGAAGGTGTTGCCGGTCTAGCACTTGTGTCAACCAACTCCTACGACATATTTGATTCACCAAATGAAGGAATTGGAAGATGCTTCATGGCTGAAGGCCCAAAGGTATCACACCCCGAGTATGTTGACAACTCTAGTGATGGATACTATGATGAAACGTCAATTAATCATGCTAATCAAGATGAAACGAATGACAATGATAAGGAGAAGATTGAGTCTCTAACTAAAGAACTAAACACTATTAAGTTAGCTCATGAAACTATCTTAGGAGATCATCAAGAACTTTGAAGGACTCATGAGAAATTAAGTTTTGAGAAGCTCAATCTTGAGCAAGAGCATGAGTTCCTAAAGGCAATCAATTATGATCTTCGCAAGAAAAGTTCTTCTTACATTGCCTAGCGTTTACTCTTATCTACTTACATGCCTCAAGTCAAATCTAGTAACAAGAACAAGAAAGATTCTTCCTCCAGTAGTAACAATAATCATGTTAAATCCAATGTTGTTGCTTCTAGTAGTTCTCTTGATTCCACTAATGATTCTCTTAGCCAAGTTACACTTGAGCAAGAAAATAGCTTATTGAAGGGAATTATAGAGAAAGGTGTTTACAAGAGCCTTGCCGAGAGTAAGCAATTCGAGGAAATTGTACGCAAGCAAGGAAGGCGCCGGAAGAACCAAGGTGTTGGTTTTGAACGAAAGTTCAATGCCAGTGGAGTTGGGTGGGAAGAAGATCAATACCCCAAGATGAAGTTTGTTCCTCAACAAGAGAAGTATGATCCTACTTCCTTCAAAGGGACACAAGCTCAAGATGATCTTCCACCACAAGCCCACAAGCAAAAAGGCAAGGATAAGCTTCAAGAGGAAATTGATGCATTTGAAGAAGCACCTAAAGCCTTGGTCAAGTGGGTTCCCAAGACTACATCAAGTTCTACTTCATCAAGTACGACTACAACTCCAAGGGTTCCCATCAAGATGGTGTGGATCCAGAAGAAGAAGAACTAGAGAGTTCTTGAGGGTGACTCCGCCAACATACTTCACTCTTATCATTTTCGCAAGAACAAGTGCAATCAACTTCCACATCTTGCACTAGTTCAAGGAGTCACAAACCCTCTTGTTGGTAAGACAAGGGATAAGGTAACCTAATGCTTTCATAGACATCATCTTGTGTGTGCATCACTCTATGTCTATGGATATCCTTGTTTGTTCCTTGTGGGACTAACCCGTGTAAGTATTGAAAGTGCAACTCACTCCAAAGGATTGCTCCAAAAGATCTACTTCAACATTGAGCATCCACATCTTCAACACCTACATGAAGTCATCATCGACAAAACCCAAGGTTAGTTCATCCCTCTTAGGGGGGATCTCACATCTAGGGGGAGCTTTACTCTAAGAATTGAGCTAAAGCAACTCCAATGGTGTCAACACAACAATGCTTTATGTAAAAGTGGTAACCCCACTTGTGCTTAAACGATGAGTATGACCTATGATCAAATGCTCTCATTTGACTCCTAAGTCAATATACTCATATATAGATGACCTAGTCATCGCCAATTGCTTGATAGATGCTAGAATTGGTTGTGCATGCTTTGACACATATTTCATTTGCCATTCTATTGTGTGAGCATGTTGGTTGCATAATTTACTCATTCGAGGACATCCACTTGTTGTTTTTATTGATTGGTTTCTTTTTCTTTCTGCCAAGTGGATGGACAAGAATGCCTAAGAACCTTCTCTAGCTATCTATGCTTTTCTTGTCTCAAACTCTATTCATGCTACATCACAAAGTTTGATCAAGTCAGATTCGAACCACTCTATGTGAGGAGCACTCGGAGTCCCTGATTCATCATCGACTTAAACTTCCAAAACTTCTTTATGCGTTTCAGTCTGACCGATTCATCCATTTCGGTCATACCGAGATCACTAAGTCGATCTAGGTTTTCAATCTCGGTGCGACCGGTTTAAACTTTTCGGTCACACCGAGTTGCAGTAACTGCTTGCAGTTATGCATTTCGGTGCCACCGAGTTATTCCACTCGGTCACACCGACAGGGTCAGGCTATATATATCCCCGGGCCAAAATTTGGAAAAATTTCTGAACTCCTTCGCCCACGCTCAGCCTGCTCTGCCTCCCTGGGTCTCCGTATCGTCCTCCTCATCGCCAGCTGCCTCCCGCCGCTGGTCTCCACCGCCGTCAACGGGAATCATCTCCGCCGTTGTCGTCGTAGCAAGTCCATCGCCATATTTGGGTATGGACTTGATCTTTGTGCTAATCTCACTCCGATTCCTAGCACATTGTTTTGCCATGTATCTTCCACGATTGAGATCACTCTATCCAATGAAATCACTCCGTAGATTAGATATGGATTGAAAATTTAGGGTTAGGTTTCCGCCGAAACCATCTCAGACCAACCGAGTTGTTGGAATCGGTTCCACCGATTTGGCCAAGCCCATTGCACATGTGATTCTCGGTCTGACCGAGAATTGCAAATCGGTGTCACCGAGTTCAAGTCTTTGTGAAACCCTAGCAGTCTCGATGCCACCGAACTGTGACTCGGTCTGACCGAGTTCACCAGTTTAGGTTCCAAAAGCTGCTTCAGTATCACCGAGATTTCAAATCGGTAGATCCGAAATGCTTTCTGTGGAAAACTAAAACTAAGTTTTTGACTCATTCTTTTGCAAAAATCTCTGCACTTTCTGATGCTCATCCAATCTACCTCATCTATAATCTATTCACAGGGTCTGCTGTCAGTGTTTGCATCATGTCAGATCAGAGTGACAGTCAGAACAAGTTTGAGGAGCAAGTTCACATGAGTGAGGTCACTAGTCCCTCTAGCAGCCCTGATGAAGGCAGCAGGAGCACTCCAAGCAACTTGCCTAAGGCTGCCACCAGGGCCAGAAAGAAGAGAACTTCAGATTCTGAGGATGAGGACTATGTGGCTAACTGAGGAAGAGGCCACATTAAATAAGAAAGTTCTGAAAAAGGAATATGGCACAAGCGCTGCCACTAAGCTTGGTCTGAAGACCAAGAAGCCAGCAGGAAGACAACCCATGTCCAAGGCAAGGAGAGTTGCCACAGGAGAGATAATGGAGTTCACTCTTGAACCCAAGGAAGCTGGAGATGGAAAAAAGAGGAAAGAGAGGGTCAAGAAGACCACTACCAGAGTTCTTGGCAAGCCCTCAATGATGAGAGACTCTGAAGAAGAGGAAGAGGAAGAGGTTGCTGCACCAGCACCTAAAGCTCAAAAGCTTATGGGAGATGCCATAAGATTAGGGGCTACTCCATCTAAGCCCAAAGAAGCTCCCAAAGCAGCTGCTCCAAAACCCAAAACTGCACCCAAGAGAAGCACCAGGAACATCCCAGCAGTAGAGAAGAACAAGGCCCCAGTGCCTGAAGCTGCTATGGAAGCAGAAGATGATGAGTCACATGTTTTGAGGAAGTTGAAGCCCAAAATTCCAGATCACAATGATGCTCATCCAGTAGCTGAGAACATGAAAATTAGAAAGGATTCAGGATTGAGACTATGGAGAGAGCCTGATCCATATGCTACCAGGAGAAGGACTGTTGTGGACTATAGATTTCACACCAAGGAATAGCAGGACTTCTATGAGACAATTCTCCTTGACAAGAAGCCCATTGTGTGTGACATGAGATGGGTTAACTGGGAGTACATCAAGGAAAATGAAGAACACTACACTGGAGTCTATGACAGTTTCAAGGCTTGTGGAGTTGATAAGCTTGTGGCTCAGAAGCTCACAAAGTGGAATGATGAGCTTATTATGCAGTCCTACTCCACAGCTCATTTCTACCCAGATGGAAGGATTGTCTGGATGTCTGAAGGTACTAGGTACCAGTCAACTATTAAAGAGTGGGCAAAACTCATAAATGCTCCAGAAGAGCAAGAAGATGACTTGGATGTCTATGCCAAGAAGAAGAAGGATCACAACTCCATGGCTAGCATGTACAAGGAGATTCCTGATGCAGATCTTGAGACTCGCCAATTTGGTTCAGTGAAACACTTGCTGTCAGGACTGCTGAGGGAGTCCCGGATTAGGGGGTGTCCGGATGACCGGACTATGACCTTTGACCGGACTCCTGGACTATGAAGATACAAGATTGAAGACTTCGTCCCGTGTCCGGATGGGACTTTCCTTGGCGTGGAAGGCAAGCTTGGCGATACGGATGTGTAGATCTCCTCCCATTGTAACCGACTCAGTGTAACCCTAGCCCTCTCCGGTGTCTATATAAACCGGAGGGTTTTAGTCCGTAGGACGAACAACAATCATACCATAGGCTAGCTTCTAGGGTTTAGCCTCTCTGATCTCGTGGTAGATCTACTCTTGTACTACCCATATCATCAATATTAATCAAGCAGGAGTAGGGTTTTACCTCCATCGAGAGGGCCCGAACCTGGGTAAAAACATCGTGTCCCTCGTCTCCTGTTACCATCCGCCTAGACGCATAGTTCGGGACCCCCTATCCGAGATCCGCCGGTTTTGACACCGACATTGGTGCTTTCATTGAGAGTTCCTCTGTGTCATCACCTTTAGGCCTAATGGCTTCTCCGATCATCAACAACGATGCGGTCCGGGGTGAGACTTTTCTCCCCGGACAGATCTTCGTATTCGGCGGCTTTGCACTATGGGCCAATTCGCTTGGCCATCTGGAGCAGATCGAAAGCTACGCCCCTGGCCATCAGGTCAGGTTTGGAAGTTTTAACTACACGGCTGACATCCGTGGAGACTTGATCTTCGACGGATTCAAGCCGCGACCGAGCGCGCCACACTGTCACGACGGGTATGATCTAGCTCTGCTGCCGAACAGTGCCTCGGAGGCCGCCCCAGTGTCCGCCCCGACCTTTAGCTCGAAGCCGACTGCGCCAATCGAGGACGGATGGTTGGACGCCGCCTCGGGTGCTGCAATCTCTATGGCGATCGAGCCGAATACCAGCCTTGTCCTTTGCGAAGCTCGTGACTCCAAGGTGCCAGACTCCCTTCCGGACTCCGAACCTTCCGCACCCCTGCCGATCGAACCCAATTGGGCGCCGATCATGGAGTTCACTGCCGCAGACATCTTTCAGCACTCGCCCTTTGGCGACATTCTGAATTCACTAAAGTCTCTCTCTTTATCAGGAGAGCACTGGCCGGACTATGGTCAGCAAGGTTGGGATGCGGACGACGAGGAAATTCGAAGCCCACCCACCACCCACTTTGTAGCCACTGCCAATGATTTAACCGACATGCTAGACTTTGACTCCGAAGACAACGACGGTATGGACGCCGATGAAGGAGACGACCAAGAACCAGCGCCTATAGGGCACTGGAAAGCCACCTCGTCATATGACATATACATGGTGGACACCCCAAAAGAGGGGAATGGCGATGGAACAACGGAGGATGACCCCTCCAAGAAGCAGCCTAAGCGCCGGCGTCAGCGGCGCCGCTCTAAATCCCGCCAAAGCAAAAATGGCGAATCCGGCACCGGAGACAATAACACCCCGGACAATGCCAAAGACAACCCCCTCCAACAGTATTCAGCGCGGGAGGATGGAGAAGCCAGCCCTCATGAGAGAGCGGCAGACAGAGAGGTCGAGGACGATAATTATATGCCTCCCTCCGAAGACGAAGCAAGCCTCGACGATGATGAATTTGTCATGCCTGAGGATCCCGTCGAACAAGAGCGTTTCAAACGCAGGCTTATGGCCACGGCAAGCAGCCTCAAGAAAAAACAATAGCAGCTTAGAGCTGACCAAGACTTGCTAACTGACAGATGGACTGAAGTCCTCGCTGCCGAAGAGTACAAACTTGAACGCCCCTCCAAGATCTACCCAAAGCGTAGGCTGCTACCCCACTTAGAGGAGGAAGCAACTAAACCTACATCACCAGCGTATGACGCGGCCGACCGACCACCCCGTGGCCGCGACAGAGAGGCCTCACGGCCATCAATTCAAGCCACACCCCGGCACCACTCAAAAAGTACCAAGGCACGGGGAAACGTGCCAGACCTGCGAGACATATTGGAGGACAAGGCAAGGCAAACAGGATCGATCTACGGATCGCGTGGGCGCCCCACGACACGTGACGATAACCGTCACGCAGGATATGGCAAATACGGCCAGGCCGAACACATCAGACAAAGCTCATCTGGGCTACGTCGTGATATAGCCCAGTACAGAGGCGCCGCACACCCACTATGCTTCACAGATGAAGTAATGGATCATCAAATCCCCGAGGGGTTTAAACCCGTAAACATCGAATCATATGATGGCAGAACAGATCCTGCACTATGGATTGAGGATTATCTCCTTCATATCCACATGGCTCGCGGTGACGATCTACACGCTATCAAATACCTCCCACTCAAGCTTAAAGGACCAGCTCGGCATTGGCTTAACAGCTTGCCAGCAGAGTCAGTTGGTTGCTGGGAGGACCTGGAAGCCACATTCCTTGACAATTTCCAGGGCACTTATGTGCGACCACCAGACGCCGATGACCTAAAGCCACATAATTTAGCAGCTAGAGGAATCATCTAGACAATTCTGGACACGGTTCCTAACCATGAAAAATCAAATAGTCGACTGTCCGAACACAAAGGCCCTCGCAGCCTTCAAGCATAATATCCGAGACGAATGGCTTGCCCAGCACCTAGGACAAGAAAAGCCGAAATCCATGGCAGCCCTCACAACACTCATGACCCGCTTTTGCGCGGGAGAAGACAGCTGGCTAGCTCGTAGTAATAACATGAACAAGAGCCCTGGTAATTCGGATACCAAGGACAACAATGGCAGGTCGAGTCGCAACAAGCACAAGCGCCGCATTAACAACGACAATGCCGAGGATACGGCAGTTAATGCCGGATTCAAAGGCTCTAAACCCGGTCAGCGGAAAAATCCATTCAAAAGAAATACTCCGGGACCGTCCAGTTTGGACCGAATACTCGACCGCTCGTGCCAGATATACGGCACCCCCGAAACACTAGACAATCACACCAACAGGGATTGTTGGGTGTTCAAGCAGGCAAGCAAGTTAAGTGCCGACAACAGAGACAAGGGGTTGCATAGCGATGACGAGGAGGAGCCCCGGCCGCCGAACAATAAAGCACAGAAGGGCTTTCCCCCACAAGTGCGGACGGTAAACATGATATATGCAACCCACATCCTCAAAAGGGAGCGGAAGCATGCACTCAGGGACATATATGAGTTGGAGCCAGTCGCCCCAAAGTTCAACCCATGGTCCTCCTGCCCGATCACTTTTGATCGAAGGGACCACCCCACTAGCATCCGTCACAGCGGATTCGCCGCATTGGTTCTAGACCCAATCATTGACAGATTTCACCTCACTAGAGTCCTCATGGACGGCGGCAGCAGCCTGAACCTGCTTTATCATGATACAGTGCAAAAAATGGGCATAGATCCCTCAAGTATTAAACCCACAAAGACGACCTTTAAAGGCGTCATACCAGGTGTAGAGGCCAACTGTACAGGCTCAGTTACACTCGAAGTGGTCTTCGGATCCCCGGATAATTTCCGAAGCGAGGAGTTGAAAGAACATGCGGTGCCCCCATGTTTGGTTTTGGTAACTGATGACAATCTCTATGGACTAATGGTTGTCTTGAGTTATATTTGAAGGATTTGTCCATGGGCTTTTCTTGAAGTCCATGTGTTGGTTTCAAGGAGTTTATGAGTTGACCAAGGTGCTATTAAGGAATTATCCAAAGATTGGTCATGCGAGTGTTGAGCTTATTGCAAGCATGTCTTCAAGAAGAAGGTTGTGTGATCATTCATGTTTACCTTCAATACATCATCCAAATGAAGAGTAGAAGATTCAAGGTTGATCAAGACTAGGTCAATAGTGAATCAAGTTGATCAACTCACAAAGCGTAGAAGATGTACCGAGAGGGATCGAGTGATCCCATGGTATGGTAAGCATTGTCCATTGCACTTTGTGTACTAACCCATGGTCTATGTGAGAGTTCTATGTGGGGTTAGGTACGTATCCATGGGCTTGCATCAAGAGGAAGATATCATACAACCCATGGAAAGGATGACATCAAGTGGTGATCGTCATCAAGATTGCCGTGTGCAAGTTCAAGTGGAGCATCACGAAGAGATCAAGTGCTTGAATCTTTCCATCCATTCTGGTGGCAATGGACTTGTAAAGATGAGCCTAAGAGTGGCTCACCCATAGTGGACTATGGGGGAGCAATCATCTAGTCTTCATCGAGCCAACGCAATCAAGAAAGGTGGTCCAACTTGAGAGAGTCAAGATCGTCTTCATCTAGCTCAAGTGGACCATGTGCAAGGCAAAGGTTTTCCCTTGATAGGTTTTCTATTTTACCGGTCTTGTGCTGGTAGTTGGGAGACCAAGTTATAGGATCGTTTGTCGTACTATCAAGGGGGGCTCTCAAGTTGGTAGCTTGATCGTATCGTTAGTAGAGAGCTCAAACCATTGCATACTTGCATCATGTTTCTTGGTTCTTGTTTGGTTATCTTCGTGAGTCTTAGAGCTTATGGTCATCTTGATGACAAGCTTGAGTTCATCGAAAACGGAGTTCGCATGCGTCTTCTATGATGTTTTCGGTGTTGGAGGTTTTACCGGTCTTATCCGATGAAGGGTTCTCACCATTTTCTTATGGGACTTTTCTAATTTGCTTATTTTTGATATTTCTATCAATATTGTGTTATCCCATGTTGTTAGCTTTCCAACAAACTTGGTTTCGTTGAATTCGGAGTCCGTTTGCAAAAGTTGTGGCTGTTTTGGTAAAGGCTGCAGCGGTACTACCGCGACTAGAGCGGATGTAATTTTTTACTACCCCTCCTGAGCGGTAGTACCGTCCAAGAGCAGTACTACCGTGGCTCCTAAGCGGTAGTACCGCTCCGGACCCAAAAACTCGTGTTTTCTCTCTCATTGGGTTGTTTTGACCGTGCTAAGCGGTAGTACCGCTCCTCCAAGCGGTAGTACCGCTTGTGCACGACCTGAGCACATAACGGTTGGATTCGGGAGGTCCTATAAAAGGGGTTCTTCTTCCCCAATGAACAAAATCCTTTGAGCTCGTGTTCTTCCCCCATTGTTAACCTTCTTTGAGCTTGCTAACTCTCAATCCCTCCATGGATTCTTGCTAGTTTTTGAGGAAAAAGAGAGAGGAGATCTAGATCCACATTTCCACCAATCACTTTCTCCTTTTTGTGAGGGGAACCCTTTGGATCTAGATCTTGGAGTTCTTCGTGTTCTTCTTTCGTTCTTCCTCTCATTTTCCTCCCTAGCATTAGTTGCTTTCGTGGGATTTGGGAGAGAAGGACTTGGGCACTCCATGTGCCCTTGCCATTGCATTTGGTGCATCGGTTTGAGTTCTCCACGGTGATACGTGGAAGTGAAGTTTGAGAAGCTTATTACTCTTGGGTGCTTGGTGCCCTTGAGCTTGTTCCTCTTGGGTGCTTGGGCGCTCTAGACGGTTGGTGGTGTTCGGAGCTCAATCATTATGGTGTAAAGCTCCGGGCAAGTGTCGGGGTCTCCAATTAGGTTGTGGAGATCGCCCCGAGCAATTTGACGGGTACCGGTGACCGCCCCCAAGGGTTGCCAAAGTGTACGGGTTCGGTGACCGCCCCCAAGGGTTTCCATTTGTACAGGTTCGGTGACAGCCCTCAAGGGTCCCTTAGTGGAATCACGGCATCTTGCATTGTGCGAGGGCGTGAGGAGATTACGGTGGCCCTAGTGGCTTCTTGGGGAGCATTGTGCCTCCACACCGCTCCAAACGGAGATTAGCATCCGCAAGGGTGTGAACTTCGGGATACATCGTCATCTCCGCGTGCCTCGGTTATCTCTTACCCGAGCCCTTTACTTATGCACTTTACTTTGTGACAGCCATATTGTTCTTTGTCATATATCTTGCTATCACATAGTTGCTTATCTTGCTTAGCATAAGTTGTTGGTGCACATAGGTGAGCCTAGTTGTTTTAGGTTTTGTGCTTGACAAATTAACCGTTAGGTTTATTCCGCATTTGTTCAAGCCTAAACCGTAATTATTTTAAAACGCCTATTCACCCCACCCCCCCTCTAGGCGACATCCTCGATCTTTCAGGAGTTAATCTTCGACATAGTCCCGTTCCGCAGTGGCTATCACGCCCTGCTCGGGCGAACCGCATTTGCAAAGTTCAATGCGGTGCCGCACTACGCATACCTCAAGCTCAAGATGCCAGGACCTCGAGGAGTTATTACGGTCAATGGAAACACCGAACGCTCTCTCCGAACAGAGGAGCACACGGCAGCCCTCGCGGCGGAAGTACAGAGTAGCCTCTCAAGGCAATTCTCCAGTCCAGCTGTTAAACATCCGGACACCATCAAGCGCGCCCGGAGTAACCTACAACAAGACCGTCTGGCATGTTCTGAGCAAGCATAGGAGTGCGGCCCCAACCCCAGCCCTCGCGAGATTGCGAAACCAGTACCACGCATACATAATTACGCTCTGGAAATACCATGGGCATACGGGGAGGGGCACAACCACGGCACGCCCAGAATGCGGCTCAACCGCACTAGGGGCTCCCGATTTTGTCATTTTTCTTTTCCTACTTTCAGGACTCCATTCTCCGGAAGGCCTATCCGGCAATACAATTGCCGAACACACGATGCAACAGCCAGGGAGGCAGCAAGCTACGTCGAATGTCCAGGTGGTCTCTTTAATGAGCTAAATACCTGTCTTACATAAAAGTCCCGCAGCTTGCCCCTGGAGGGGGACATGTCAAATAATCCCATCTCTTGCTTATCGCACTATTTGTATCGTTCTGCTTTCACAGCAGCCTCTTAATAAACAATACATAGCTCTTGTCTATTATTGCATTCATTTGTTTCTTATGAAAATATGTTCAGTTATGACATTATGCAACCGTACACTTTGGTGTGGCCAGTACACCAGGGGCTTCAGTACCCCAGAATATGGTGTGAGAAGACCGAACACTCTCATGAGTGCGGCACCCCAGACTTATAGCATTATATGCATCGGCTCCGAATCATGTCTTGGGTCAATAGTTGGGTTTGCCCGGCTCCCATGTTTTGGTACCTTACGTTCCGCTATATCGGCTAAGGTAGCGCTGGGAGAACTACTGCGATTGTGCCCCAGTTGAGCTCGGTTAAGCACCTCAGTAGAGAAAGCTAAAACTGACCGTCATGATAAGGCGAGAGCCGGTCGCTGTTCAAGAGGTTTTTCGAGTCCCTAAAGACGTATGCCGCTTAGAGCGAGGAGCTGGTTTTGTCCGGCCTAGGCGTGGATAGCGCCCCGAACTCGGTCCTCCAAATACTAGGCGCTTCGCCGAAATTTAAATTATAGAATTCTATGGCTAAGTGAGAGTGTTAAAGCATTATAAGTACGATTGCCTTGTTTGTTGTGATGAGCGCCTCCCTCGAAGGACCCAAGAATGGGAACAAGAGCGCTCAAGTTTATCCCGAACACCCCAGCACTCGTGGCATGGGGGTAGAAGCCGACGACTTGCATCTCTCAGATTTAATAAACGGCCGCATAGAAGGTAATATTTTAAATTCAAACAGAGTTGCTTAGCACATATGAACAAGTTTTCAGCGCACAGGATACACACGAGCGAGTTTACTCAAAAATTAAATCCTTGGAACATTCGTTCGCCACAAGGCAGGCACCCTTTAGGATGCCCTCATAATACATCTCGGGCCAGAGATGCTCCTTCCCCTCTGGTGGGCCATCTGTCACCAGCTTCTTAGCAGCCAGCTTGCCCCAATGCACTTTAGCACGGGCAAGGGCCCTACGGGCGCCTTCGATGCATACGGAGCGCTTGATGACTTCAAGCCGCGGACAGACATCCACCAGCCGCCTAACCAGCCCAAAGTAGCTCCCAGGCAGGACCTCCCCAGGCCACAGCCGGCCTATAAGGCCCTTCATGGCCTGTTCGGCTACCTTATGGAGCTCGACCAGCTGCTTCAGCTGGTCGCTCAAGCGCACCGGGTGTCCGGCCTCAACATACTGGGACCAGAACACCTTCTCCGTCGAGCTCCCTTCTTCGGCTCGGTAGAATGCGGCGGCGTCGGACACGCTGCGGGGCAGATCTGCGAATGCTCCTGGAGAGCTCCGGATTCGGGTAAGTAACAGGTAATTCACTTTCACGTGCTTGCTTTGCATAAAGAATGCCTTACCCGCCGCTATCTTCTTCATCGCCTCAATTTCCTGGAGGGCCTTTTGTGCTTCGGCCTTGGCAGATTTGGCGCTCTCAAGGGCCGAGGCAAGCTCGGACTCTCGAGTCTTTGAGTCAAACTCCAATCTCTCGTGTTTCTTCACGAGAGCATGGAGCTCTTGCCATACCTCCTCCGCCCGCGCCTCCTGCTTTTCTCGCTCGGTGCGCTCCACGGACGCATTATCTTCGGCCTTGGATAGTGCTTCCTTCAGGGCCGCCACCTTGGTTGTGGCCCCTGTAACATTCACGTTAGTCCTGTCACTATTTGCAACCAGGTATTTTTAAATATACACTTACATAAGGTACAACCTACCTTCCGTGTCCTCGAGCTGCTTCTTGGCAAGGCTGAGCTCGTTCTCGGACCGCTCGAGGCTCTGCTTCAATGCATCGACCTCCGCAGTCAGTGCGGCAAAGGTCAGCAGCGCAGCCTGCATTCCCATATTGACATATTTATGTTAGACTCCTGCGTATATCTTTTTAGATCCTCAGTCCGGCTTTTCTTCCCGAACACCAAACTGAGCATCAGGGGCTACTGTCTATGCGGTAACATTTTTACATGTTTTAAATACATACCTCAAAGCCTGTTAGAAGGTTGGCACATGCTTCGGTCAGCCTGCTCTTGGCGGACTGAACCTTCTGGATCACCGCACTCATAATAGTCCGGTGCTCCTCGTCGATGGAGGCGCCGTTAAGCACCTCCAGCAAATTGTCCGGTGCCTCCGGTTGGACGGAGGCCACCGGCGTCGTAGGCTTTCCCTTCTTACGAGGGGGCTGCCTGCCGGACTCCGGAACCACTGAAGGTTCCGGCGCGGTGTCCGGCCCAGGGCTGGACTTAGATCCCTTCGGGGTTTTATCCCCTTTGGGCCTGGAGTCCGGGAGGTCGCCTTGCGGCGCCTCCAGGACCACCTCCTCTTGGCTTAGCCCCTTTTGGGACTCCACCTCGGCATCGTCCGTGGGGAGGGGGGAGGTAGCCGTTGGGAGTGAAATACTATTCACATCCGACGAGTCCAGGGAACTGCTCGACGAATCGTCGAGCTGAGCCTTGGGCGGACTGCATGATTATATTCGGCGTCAGAAGGTATTGTGCGATAACGGAACGCCATGATTTATTCTGGTATCCGGATACTTACGATGTTGCCAGGGGCTTGGCCCTGGATGGCCACTCCTCTCCGCCGTCTTCGGCGTCGGTGGCGTAGTCCGGAAGAAGGGTCTTCCCCTTCTTGGACCCTCCGGCCTCCCCAGTTGGGGCGGCCTTCCTTTTCTTTCCTCCCCCCGTTGGAGGGGGAGAGGCTTCTTCTTCCTCCTCCTCGTCTTCAGAGGAGGAGCGCGCTTCGGGGTCGTTGGGCGATGAATCCGACACCACCAAGCGTCGGGAACTTTTTCGAGTTCCCGTGGCCTTCTTCTTGGTCTCCGGCACCACGTGAGGTGCCGGGACCAGCAGCTTCGTCAAGCGTGCATCAGCTGGGTCTTCGGGCAAAGGAGCCGGACAGTTAAATTGTCCGGACATCTTCTTCCAGTCCTGCCAAAGGAGCGGGAGCTTAGATCCCTCAGAGAGTCAAACTATGGAAAACAAGTATCCTATAAAGGGTGAAACAAGCTTACTGCGCTGGCTTGACACTTCGCGCAGAATCCGCGATCCTCGGTAATGGGTGGGGGAACCTCGGAGCTCTTGAATAGCACCTTCGAGGCATCTTCGTGCATTGTGTCGAAGAGCTTGGACAAAGTTTGGTGCTGGGCCGGGTCGAACTCCCACAAGTTGAAAGCCCGTCATTGACACGGGAGGATCCGGCGGAAGAGCATGACCTGGACTACATTGACGAGTTTAACCTTCTTGTCCACCAGGTTTTGGACGCAGGTTTGGAGTCCGGTCGCCTCTTCCGGATTACCCCACGACAGGCCCATCTCTTTCTAGGATGTGAGCCGTGTGGGGATGCCAGATTGGAATTCGGGGGCCGCTGCCCATTCAGGGTCACGCGGCTCGGTGATGTAGAACCACCCCGATTGCCACCCTTTGATGGTTTCCACAAAGGAGCCCTCGAGCCATATGACGTTGGGCATCTTGCCCAAGATGGCGCCTCTGCACTCCGCTTGCCGTCCGCCCACAACCTTCGGCTTGACATTGAAGGTCTTCAGCCATAAGCCGAAGTGGGGCTGGATGCGTAGGAAGACCTCGCACACGACGATAAACCCCGAGTTGTTGAGGATGAAGTTCGGGGCCAGATCGTGGAAATCCAGGCCGTAGTAGAACATGAGCCCCCGAACAAATGGGTGGAGTGGGAAGCCCAGTCCGTGGAGGAAATGGGTGAGGAACACAACCCTCTCATGGGGCCTGGGGGTGGGGATGAGCTGCCCCTCATCCGGGAGCCGGTGCGCGATGTTGTTGGACAAGTAGCCGACTTTCCTCAGCTTTTTGATGTGCCCCTCCGTGACGGTGGAGGCCATCCACATGCCTCCCACTTCGGACATGGCTGGAGAGGTTGAGGTGGGAAGTGCAGACTTGGGCGCTGGAGCTCGAGTGCGCGGAGATGGATAAGCAAAGGAGGAAGAAGGCGTAGATGGAAAGGGTGGATCCTTATCCCCTTATATGGGCGGACGAAACTGCGTACCCCCACCAGCCTAGTAAAACTCGCTTATCTCCCAAGCGCCGTGATTAATGGTGTGGTTGGGTTACCCACGCCCGTATTGATGAGAATCCCGGAATAAGGGGACATGATCTCTGCTTTGACAAGACGTGCCAAGGAAACTGCCTCGCTAAACGCGTTGAGGTGTGACAGTAAAACGATTCGAATAAAGGCTTGGCTGTGGCCTGATGTCACGCTACGGAATACGTCAGCAGATTGGATTTGTACAAATATTATTCTCTCTACGGTGGTATGTGGAACTTATTTTGCAGAGCCGGACACTATCCTTGTGTTCAACACCTTCTATGAAGTATTCGGAGGAGGAACCCGCCTTGCAATGCCAAAGACAATTTGCGCGCCGGACTCGTCGTCATTGAAGCCTGGTTCAGGGGCTACTGAGGGAGTCCCGGATTAGGGGGTGTCCGGATGACCACACTATGACCTTTGGCCGGACTCCTGGACTATGAAGATACAAGATTGAATACTTCGTCCCGTGTCCGGATGGGACTTTCCTTGGCGTGGAAGGCAAGCTTGGCGATACGGATGTGTAGATCTCCTCCCATTGTAACCGACTCTGTGTAACCCTAGCCCTCTTCGGTGTCTATATAAACCGGAGGGTTTTAGTCCGTAGGACGAACAACAATCATACCATAGGCTAGCTTCTAGGGTTTAGCCTCTCTGATCTCGTGGTAGATCTACTCTTGTACTACCCATATCATCAATATTAATCAAGCAAGAGTAGGGTTTTACCTCCATCGAGAGGGCCCGAACCTGGGTAAAAACATAGTATCCCTCGTCTCCTGTTACCATCCGCCTAGACGCACAGTTCGGGACCCCCTACCCGAGATCTGCCAGTTTTGACACCGACAACTGCCTACAATCAACTAGATCCTCAGGCACACTTTATTGCCAAAGTCAGGAGATCACAGAATGATCAGAGGACACTCCATCAACTTGCTGCACATATATGATGTCCCATAGAAGTTCAAGGTCATGAGCCTAATTGTGGAAACCATAAAGAGAACAGCTGTAGATCAGAACAGGAGTTGTGGGTATGCCCCACAGATCCAGGAGCTGATCAACTCCAAGATGGGCACTGGCACATATCTTTTGTATAAGGAGCACCTGCCCATCTACCCAGACTTTGAGGATAACACTCTGGGCATGGATGAAAATGAACCATCTTCTGTGCATGCACAAGCAAAGAGAGAGAAGGCAAAGACTGAAAAGGCTGCAAAGATGCCAACCATGGATGAGGCATCTCAGTATCTTCTGAAGAGCAAGCAAGATCAGCTTGGCTACTTGATTGCCTCCACTCTGAGGATTGAGAAGGGATTGGCCACCCCGACTCAAAACCAGGAGAGCTTGGAGAGGATCATGGAGAAAAATTTCCATGACTTAGATGTGAAGGTCACTGAGATACAGTCAGTAGTTGAGCAACTTCAGGAGGAAGTGCAGGAGAAAAAGGGCAAAACAACCACTGATGCTTTTGCTAGAGTGTCGAGAGGACAGAGGTCTGCTGCATTGCCTGTTACAGACACCAGAGCAACTTCATCTGCACCAGCTACAGCTTCAGTGCCACCAGCTCCAGCACCCACTCCACCAGCTCCAGCTACATCAACTGATGCCTTCGTCCTTGGAGTTCTATCTACACCACCACCTGAAGACCAAGCCTGAGAGTCAATCTAGCACTATGCATTTTTATGAACTTTTTGGTAACTTGTTGCCAAAGGGGGAGAAAATGTATAGATCATAGGCTTAGAGAGAGAGTGTGTTGCTATTTGTTCTCTCTTGTTTTTTGTGGTTGAACTTTGTCATTTGCTTGTTTGAGATACTTTATGCTTTTGTGTGATACTTGGATGATCATGTGTTTGATCATATGCTACCTTAATGCTTGTTGGATTACATTATCCTTTTATATTCCCATATGATCATTCACTTTGCTTGGTGATGAGTGCATGTGTTTAATTATTATCATTTTGAGCGCTCCACCAAGATGTATGTGACATGGAAGAGTAACCCATGATCCTAACTCATTGTGCATTTGCAGTCCAAAGCAAATCTTAAACTATGCACAAATTTAGGGGGAGCTCTTGCTTTTCACATACTTCTCAAAGCGACAATGTTTTTCACTCTTATTATCATTTGTCGAAGCTTTGATCTATATGTTGTCATCAATTACCAAAAAGGGGGAGATTGAAAGTGCAACTATCCCTAGGTGGTTTTGGTAATTCCTAACAACATATAGCTCATTGAGCTAATACTATTTCAAGATGAATATTTCAGGAAAGCTGAATGATTGGCATGGCATGGATGAGAAAAGTGGCCCCCTCAAAATGCAAGGACAAAAAGATTGGCTCAAGCTCAAAGCTCAAGACTCTACATTTTCTATTTTAGTGATCCAAGATCACATTGAGTCCATAGGAAAAGCCAATACTATCAAGGAGGGATGAGGTGTTGCTTAATGAGGTTCTTTCTCAAAATGCTTAGTGATATGCTCCAAAGCCCTCAACTACTTTCTCACTTCCACATATGACCTAAACCAAAAGTCCAACTTGGCCCCACCGATTCTTTCTATCCGGCGTCACCGAGTTCAGATGTCATAGCCACTGCCACAAACCCTGGGCAAATCGGTCTCACCGATAGGGATCTCGGTCTCACCGAGATGGGATTGTAATCTCTCTGTTTCCCTTCGTAACATTTTGGTCTTACCGAGATGAGCGATCGGTCCCACCGAGATTGCAATGTAAACTCTCTGTTTCCCTTTTGTAACATTTCGGTCTCACCGAAGTGAGCGAATTGGTCCCAGCGAGTTTACCTGACCAACTCTCTGGTTAGCTTATTACCAAAATCGGTCTCACCGAGTTTGTGTAATCGGTCTCACCGAGATTACGTTATGCCCTAACCCTAACCATATCGGTCCTACCGAGTTGCATGTCGGTCCCACCAAAAACCCTAACGGTCACTAGATTTGCTAAATCGGTCCGACCGAGTTTATCAATTCGGTCCCACCGAGTTTGGCAAGTTGTGTGTAACGGTTAGATTTTGAGTGGAGGCTATAAATACCCCTCCACCTCCTCTTCATTCGTGGAGAGAGCCATCAGAACGAACCTACACTTCCAACCTACATTTTCTGAGAGAGAACCACCTACACTTGTGTTGAGGCCAAGATATTCCATTCCTACTATATGAATCTTGATCTCTAGCCTTCCCCAAGTTGCTTTCCACTCAAATCTTCTTTCCACCAAATTCAAATCTTGTGATAGAGAGTTGAGTGTTGGGGAGACTATCATTTGAAGCACAAGAGCAAGGGGTTCATCATCAACACACCATTTGTTACTTCTTGGAGAGTGGTGTCTCCTAGATTGGCTAGGTGTCACTTGGGAGCCTCCGACAAGATTGTGGAGTTGAACCAAGGAGTTTGTAAGGGCAAGGAGATCGCCTACTTCGTGAAGATCTACCGCTAGTGAGGCAAGTCCTTCATGGGCGACGGCCATGGTGGGATAGACAAGGTTGCTTCTTCATGGACCCTTCATGGGTGGAGCCCTCCATGGACTCGCACAACCGTTACCCTTCGTGGGTTGAAGTCTCCATCAACGTGGATGTACGATAGCACCACCTATCGGAACCACGACAAAAACATATGTGTCTCCAATTGCATTTGAATCCTCCAAACCCTTCCCTTTACATTCTTGCATTTGCATGCTTTACTTTCCGCTGCTCATATACTCTTTGCATGCTTACTTGAATTGTGGTAAGATTGCTTAACTTGTCCAAAGTTGCTAAAATCTGCCAAGAACTACAATTGGGAAAAGGATAGATTTTTATTTGGTCAAGTAGTCTAATAACCCCCCCTCTAGACATACTTTCGATCCTCCAAGCACCCAAGCACCTCCACCTACATATCAAATCATCAAAGTACCGAACGCGAATCATATGAACGTGATGAAAACTAGCTTGATGATAATTCCCATGTGTCCTCGGGAGCGCTTTTCTCTATATAAGAGTTTGTCCAGGTTTGTCCTTTGCTACAAAAAGTATTGGGCCAACTTGTTGCACTTTATTTACTTTTGTTACTTGTTGCTCGTTACCAATTATCTTATCACAAAACTATTTGTTACCTATAATTTCAGTGCTTGCAGAGAATACCTTGCTGAAAATCGCTTATCATTTCATTCTGCTCCTCTTGTGGTTCGACACTCTTACTTATCGAAAGGACTACGATAGATCCCCTATACTTGTGGGTCATCACATGGCAATCCCTACTCCTCGCATTAACATCAATTGATGGGTGATACGTCTCCATCGTATCTACTTTTCCAAACACTTTTGCCCTTGTTTTGGACTCTAACTTGTATGATTTGAATGAAACTAACCCGGACTGATGTTGTTTTCAGCAGAATAGCCATGGTGTTGTTTTATGTGCAGAAAATAAAAGTTCTCAGAATGACCTAAAACTCCACGGAACACCTTAGAAAAACAATAAAAAAATCCTCGCAAAAGATGAAGACCAGGGGGGCCACACCCTGTCCACGAGGGTGGGGGGTGCCCCCCTGGGTGCGCCCCCTACCTCGTGAGCTCCCTGGTGGCCCTCCGACGCCAACTCCAACTCCATATATTGGCTTTCGAGGAGAGAAAAACCAGAGAGAAGAAATCATCGCGTTTTACGATACGGAGCCGCTGCCAAGCCCTAATCTCTCTCGGGAGGGCTGATCTGGAGTCCGTTCGGGGCTCCGGAGAGGTGGATTCGTCGTTGTACCAATTTCAACCATCCTCCATCACCAATTTCATGATGCTCACCGCCGTGCGTGAGTAATTGCATCGTAGGCTTGCTGGACGGTGATGGGTTGGATGAGATTTATCATGTAATCGAGTTAGTTTTGTTAGGGTTTGATCCCTAGTATCCACTATGTTCTGAGATTGATGTTGCTATGACTTTGCTATGTTTAATGCTTGTCACTAGGGCCCGAGTGCCATGATTTCAAATCTGAACCTATTAAGTTTTCATGAATATATGTGTGTTCTTGATCCTATCTTGCAAGTCTATAGCACCTACTATGTGTTATGATCCGGCAACCCCGAAGTGACAATAATCGGGACCACTCCCGGTGATGACCATAGTTTGAGGAGTTCATGTATTCACTATGTGCTAATGCTTTGTTCCGGTTCTCTATTAAAAGGAGGCCTTAATATCCCTTAGTTTCCAATAGGACCCTGCTGCCATGGGAGGGTAGGACAAAAGATGTCATGCAAGTTCTTTTCCATAAGCATGTATGACTATATACGAAATACATGCCTACATTACATTGATGAACTGGAGCTAGTTCTGTGTCACCCTATGTTATGATTGTTACATGACGAACCGCATCCGGCATAATTATCCATTGCTAATCCGGTGCCTACGAGTTTTCCATATACTGGTTCTCGCTTATTTACTTTTCCGTTGCTACTGTTACAATCACTACAAAATACCAAAAACATTACTTTTACTGTCTTTACTTTTGTTACCGTTACCACCACTATCATATTACTTTGCAACTAAACACTTTGCTGCAGATATTAAGTTTCCAGGTGTGGTTGAATTGACAACTCAGCTACTAATACTTGAGAATATTCTTTGGCTCCCCCTGTGTCAAATCTATAAATTTGGGTTGAATACTCTACCCTCGAAAACTATTGCGATCCCCTATACTTGTGGGTTATCAAGACCTTTTTCTAGCACCATTGCCAGGGAGCATAGATCTGTTCTTTGAGTCACTTGAGATTTATATCTGCTGGACACTATGAAGAACTTTAAAGATGATCGAACTACTATTTTGCCCTCAACTACGAGGGGAGCTAAGGAACTACCATCTAGCCTTGCACTAGATTCTCCTTCTGTTATAAGTAAGCTCGCGACACCTAAACCTGTTACTGCTATGAATTCTGATATGTCGCATGTTATTGATGATGCCACTTCTGCTATGCATGATACTTATGATGAAACTACTTCTATGCTTGATACTACTGTGCCCCTTGGTGAATTTCTTGATGAGAAAATTGCTAGGTCTAGAGAAAGAGAAATTATTGAACCTGAATACGATGATGTTAGTGATGATGAAAATATGCCTGCTATTCCTGAGGGTTATCTTTTTGATGGTGAATCTTCTGCAGCTATTCTTGCTTGCCAGGATAGACATGAACTTAAGAGGTTGCTAGTTAAATGGTGTAAAGAATCTTATAGAGATAGGATGAGACCCGACCCTGCTTTTGCTACTTCACTATTTGTGTTCCTGATCAGGATTATTATGATTTTTCTGTTGATCCAGATATAATTACTTTGGTTGAATCTGATCCTTTTTATGGCTATGAATCTGAAACTGTTGTGGCACATCTTACTAAGTTAAATGATATAGTTGCCCTGTTTACTAATAATGAGAGATCACGCTACCTTTATTTACTCAAAATATTTCCGTTCTCATTAAAGGGTGATGCTAAGATATGGTTTAATTCTCTTGATCCTGGTTGTGTGCAAAGTCCCCAGGATATGATTTATTACTTCTCTGCTAAATATTTCCCTGCTCATAAGAAACAAGCTGCGTTGAGGGAAATATACAACTTTGTGCAAATTGAAGAAGAGAGTCTCCCACAAGCTTGGGGGAGGCTTCTCAAGTTACTTAATGCTTTGCCTGATCATCCTCTTAAGAAACCTGAAATATTTGATATCTTTTATAATGGACTAACTGATGCTTCCAGAGATTACCTGGATAGTTGTGCTGGTTCTCTTTTTAGGGAAAGAACACCGAATGAAGCTGAAAGTCTATTGAATAATATGTTGGCAAATGAAAATAATTGGGCACCTCCCGAGCCAACTCCTGAGCCAGCTCCAGAGCCAATTACTGAGCCTATTCCTAAACCAACTCCGAAGAAGAGAGGTGTTCTATTTCTCAGTCCTGAAGATATGCAAGAGGCAAAGAAATCTATGAAAGAAAAAGGTATTAAAGCTGAAGATGTTAAGAATTTACCTCCTATTGAAGAAATACATGGTCTTAATTTACCGCCTGTTGAAGAAGTATATGATCTCAATTACTTATTTAATGAAGAACCTCCCGATATCCTGACACGGGTAGTAAAGGTAAATTCTCTCTATAGATATGATAAAGCTGAAGTCCCTCCTACTAAAATTGCTAGTCAGTGCTTGGATGAGTTTGATGACTTTATGTTTAAGCAAGATGACTTTAATGCTTATTTTGGTAGACAATTAAAACAGAATACCTTTATGATTAAACGCTTGGGTGATTATATGGCTGATATTAGAGGTGAACTTAAACTTGTTAGCAAACATGCATCTATGGTTACCACTCAAGTAGAACAAGTACTTAAAGCTCAAAAAGAAGTGCTTGATGAAATGAATAGTAAGAAAAATGATTATGCTGTTAGAGTGGCTACTAGAACTGGTAGAATGACTCAGGAACCTTTGTATCCTGAAGGCCATCCTAAGAGAATCGAGCAAGATTCTCAGAGAAATAATATTGATGTACCTAGTTCTTCTAAGAGGAAGAAAAAGAAAAATGATAGGACTTTGCAAACTTCTAGTGAACCTATTGCTGAACCACCTGAGAATCCAAATGATATCTCTATTTCTGATGCTGAAACACAATCAGGTGATGAACATGAACCTAGTGATAATGTTAATGATAATGTTCATGTTGATGCTCAACCTAGTAATGATAATGATGTAGAAGTTGAACCTACTGTTGATCTTGATAACCCACAATCAAAGAATCAACGTTATGATAAATGAGACTTTGTTGCTAGGAAACATGGTAAAGAAAGGGAACCATGGGTCCAGAAACCCATGCCTTTTCCTCCGAAACCATCCAAGAAAAAGGATGATGAGGATTTTGAGCGCTTTGCTGAAATGATTAGACCCATCTTTTTACGTATGCGATTAACTGATGTGCTCAAATCAAATCCTTATGCTAAGTATATGAAGGATATCTTGAGTCTTGTATCTCCATGCTCCAATAGTCCGGCCAAAGTATATAGTCCGGCTGTCCGGATACCCCCTAATCTAGGACTCCCTCAAAGGGCCCCAGTTACTATCTATGTTCTCCTTCTGTTTTCCTTTAAATTACCTATTTCCTAGCACCCGTGCACTCTGGTACGTTTCATATTTTCTAGGGGCTCCTCATCGCCCATAATACGACAACAAAGTCCAAACACTTCTTATAGAGAAGTCTGGCACCCCGAATTTAGCATTATATGCATCCGCTCCAAATCATGTCTTTGGTCAATGGTTGGGTTGCCCGGCTCCTGTGCTTGCTACCCTATGTTCTGCTACATCGGCTAGGGTAGTAAAGGGAGAACTACTACGATTGTGCCCTGGTCTAAACCGGATGAGCACCTCAGTAGAGAAAGCCAAAAACTGACTGTCATGATGCGGCAAGAGACGGTCAGCTGTTCGAGGGTTACAAATCGATAGTGATTTTTTTCCGCATTATGCGAAGGATCGGTACTTCCCGATCATACGCTGACAACACCCTGGTTCATATACCAGGCGCTGCGCCCATGTTTTATTATAAAACTCCTATGGCTAAGTGAGGGCGTTTAAGCCACATAGTCCGATTGCCTGGTTCGTTGCGCTAAACAACTCCTTCAAGGACCATATAATTGGATCAAGATTGTTTAGATTTCATCCCGAGCACCTCCATACTACCTACGTGAGGGCAAAAGCCGATGACTGGCTAACCCTCAAAATTCCATACACCACGGCCGGACAGGAGGAAACAATCAAAACATAACAAACATTATATTACAAACCAACTTTGTTTCAATAATACAAAGCAAACACAACATGAATGTATTCATTCAAAAATGATGTTCTGCCCACACTGTGCTGCCGCAAGTCGAGAGCCTTCTAGGACATCTGCAAAATACCGCTCGGGTGTGGAGTGCTCCTTGCCCTCTGGCGGCCCTCGGGTCACTTCAACGGCGTTCATCTTCGCCCACCACATCTTGCCACGGGCGAAGGCCATGCAGGCACCTTCAACGCAGACTGATCGCTTGACGGTGTCCAGCCGCGGACAGGCTTCTACTAGCTTCTTCACGAGTCTGAAGTAGCTGCCAGGCATAGCTTCGGCTAGCCATAGCCGGATTATCAAATCCTTCATGGCTAGTTCGGCCACCCTATGCAGCTCCACCAACTGTTTCAGCTGGTCGGTAAAAGGCACCGGGTGCTCTGGCACAGCGTACTACGACCAGAACAGCTTCTCCATGGAACTCCCTTCCCGGGATCAAAAGAACTCCGCAGCATCGGACATGCTGCATGGTAGATCCGCAAACGCCCCTGGGCAACTCCGAACGTGGGTTAGTAAAAGGTACTTGATACGTCTCCAACGTATCTATAATTTTTGATTGCTCCATGCTATATTATCTACTGTTTTGGACAATATTGGGCTTTATTATTCACTTTTATATTATTTTTGGGACTAACCTATTAACAGGAGGCCCAGCCCAGAATTGTTGTTTTTTTGCATATTTCAGTGTTTCGAAGGAAAGTAATATCAAACAGAGTCCAATTGACCTGAAACTCCACGGAACTTATTTTTGGACCAGAAGAAGCCCACGGAGTACCGGAGTTGCACCAGGGGAGTCCCGGGCTGCCCACGAGGGTGGGGGGTGCACCCACCACTCTAGGGGGCGCCCCCTACCTCGTGGACAGCCCGGAGGTCCACCGACATACTTCTTCTGCCTATATAACTCCATATACCCTAAAAACTCCGGGGAACAGAATAGATCGGGAGTTCCGCCGTCGCAAGCCTCTATAGCCACCAAAAGTCAATCGGGACCTTGTTTCGGCACCCTGCCGGAGGGGGGAACCCTCACCGGTGGCCATTTTCATCATCCCGGCGCTCTCCATGACGAGGAGGGAGTGGTTCACCTCAGGGCTGAGGGTATGTACCAATAGCTATGAGTTTGATCTGTCTCTCTCTCTCTCTCGTGTTCTTGATTTGGCACGGTCTTGATGTATCGCGAGCTCTGCTATTATAGTTGGATCTTATGTTTCTTCTCCCCCTCTACTCTCTTGTAATGGATTGAGTTTTCCCTTTGAAGTAATCTTATCGGATTGAGTCTTTAAAGATTTGAGAACACTTGATGTATGTCCTGCCGTGCGTATCTGTGGTGACAATGGGATATCACGTGATTCACTTGATGTATGTTTTGGCGATCAACTTGCAGGTTCCGTCCATGAACTTATGCATAGGGGTTGGCACACGTTTTCGTCTTGATTCTCCGGTAGAAACTTTGGGGCACTCTTTGAGGTTCTATGTGTTGGTTGAATAGATGAATCTGAGATTGTGTGATGCATATCGTATAATCATACCCACGGATACTTGAGGTGACATTGGAGTATCTAGGTGACATTAGGGTTTTGGTTGATTTGTGTCTTAAGGTGTTATTCTAGTACGAACTCTAGGGCTGTTTGTGACACTTATAGGAATAGCCCAACGGATTGATTGGAAAGAATAACTTTGAGGTGGTTTCGTACCCTACCATAATCTCTTCGTTTGTTCTCCACTATTAGTGACTTTGGAGTGACTCTTTGTTGCATGTTGAGGGATAGTTATATGATCCAATTATGTTATTATTGTTGAGAGAACTTGCACTAGTGAAAGTATGAACCCTAGGCCTTATTTCCTATCATTGCAATACCGTTTACGCTCACTTTTGTCATTAGTTACCTTGTTGTTATTATATTTTCAGATTACAAAAACCTATATCTACTATCCATATTGCACTTGTATCACCATCTCTTCGCCGAACTAGTGCACCTATACAATTTACCATTGTATTGGGTGTGTTAGGGACACAAGAGACTCTTTGTTATTTGGTTGCAGGGTTGTTTGAGAGAGACCATCTTCATCCTATGCCTCCCATGGATTGATAAACCTTAGGTCATCCAATTGAGGAAATTTGCTACTGTCCTACAAACCTCTGCACTTGGAGGCCCAACAACGTCTACAAGAAGAAGGTTGCGTAGTAGACATCAAGCTATTTTCTGGCGCCGTTGCCGGGGAGGTTAGTGCTTTAAGGTATATCTTTAGATCTTGCAATCCAATCTTTTTGTTTCTTGTATTAGCACTAGTTTAGTTTATAAATAAAACTATATAAAAAATGGAATTGAGTTTACCTCATATGCTTCATCTTTTTAATATCTTTCGTGAGTATGATGGGAAGGAAAGTTGTGCTCAAGTATTAGAAGAAGAATTACATAGAATGCTTGGCATAAAATATGTGAATGATGAGCATGATTGCAATGTTGTTAGTACGAATTCTTTGAATATCCATGATACTAATGATGATTGCACTAGTTATGATGAAAATGTCTCCTATAAACATGTCAATTTTTGTGGAGTGCATTGGGTTTGCAAGTACACACCAAATAGGTAAGATAGATATTGCAAGAGGCATCAGCACTTAGAAACTAAATTGTTGCAAGAAAGGCTAGATGTTTGTGCTGAAGATTTAAATTTTCTTAGCCGTACTTGTGAACTTTGCAATGAACGGGGCCATTTAACTATCCGATGCAAATTGTTTCATGATCTAATTGTGTCCAAAAATTGTGATGACTTGATTTCCCTTGCACATTATAATGAACTTAGCTTGCTTATGGGTTGCGAAGAAATGAAACGTTTAACTAATTATCTTCCAGATTTTGCCCGTTACAAACTTCTTGGGTTTGATCTAGAGGAAATTTATATGTATTGTGCGGTGAATTGCATTGAAAATCCTTATATTGCCAATTACATAAAGAAAAGAAAACAAATATAAGATGAAGAGAATGCTAACAAAAGGGAAGAGACTTCCCAATATCCTCCTATTATTTCTTATGATGAATCAGGTAACAAGGAGGAGCCTTCTATTAAACCAATCTCATTAATAAGGAGCTCCAAAAATAGGATTGAACCCACACATGAGTTGAAGAAGAAGAAAAGAAAACGGAAGAGAGGTAAAAAGATATCTCTCCCAAATAATGTTGCTCCTATTATTGTTGTGCCTCATGAAAATGAATCAAAAATAATTGTGGAAGATGATCTCGTTATGCTTATTGCTTGTTGTGATGATTATGATTGGGAAGATAATGATAGTTCTTATGATCTTGAAAATATTTTTGGCACTTGCTTAGAAGAATATGATAATTGCTATACTATTGGTGCTATCCATACTATTAATGATGAGAGTGATTATGCTTATGATATGAAAAGGCCCAAGCTTGGGGAAGCTATGTTTGATGAGGATGACATATTTGAGAATATATTTGCTGCAATTAATGTTTGTCCCAAGCTTGGGGATGCTATGTTTAATGAATATGATATTTTTAGTCTCCCAAGTTTTGATATGCAAATTTGTTATGATGATAGCATGCCTTCTACCTATGATGATTGTATTGATGAAAGTGGGTTTGGAAGAGTGTCAACTTTAGGAAGTAATGATCCCACTATTTTGGAGGATGTTGAACCTTATAATATTTATGAAAATGGATTTGGAGAGGTCATGACTTTATTTAGTGATGTATCCACTATTTCGGAAGAGGTTTCAATTGATTATGATGAGAACAAAGTTGCTACTTATGATGATTATTGTGATAAAACTTATGCTATAAAAAGTAGTGATGATTATATTTATAAAACTTGTCATGATTGTGATTACCCTTTTTCTAAACATTACTCTTTTAATGTGGAAACAATTTATAGTATTCAAGTCTCTTATGATACTCCTACTATTCCGAATGAGAAGAATTTTGCTTAGGTGGAGGGTAGTAAATTTTCTATGCAAGAAGATCATGAAAAGAATGCTTTAGGTGCTGGTTTTATTGTTGAATTCATTCGTGATGCTACTGAAAATTATTATGAGGGAGGAATATATGCTTGTAGTAATTGCAATAATATCAAGTTTCCTCTCTGTGTGCTTAAAATTTTAAAGTTATGCTTGTTTTACCTTCCTATGCTAGTTGATTATTGTTCCCATAAGTTGTTTGCTCACAAAATCCCTATGCATAGGAAGTGGGTTAGACTTAAATGTGCTAGTAATATTCTTCATGATGCTCTCTTTATGTTTCAATTCCTATCTTTTATGTGAGCATCATTGAAATCATCATGCCTAGCTAGGGGCATTAAACGATAGCGCTTGTTGGGAGGCAACCCAATTTTATTTTAGTTTCCTGCTTTTTGGTTCTGTTTAGGAATAAATAATCCATCTAGCTTCTGTTTAGATGTGGTTTTGTTTTTTAATTAGTGTTTGTGCCAAGTAGAACCTTTGGGAAGACTTGGGTGAAGTCTTTATGATCATGCTGTAAAAAAACAGAAACTTTAGCTTTCACGAGATTAGCTAAAACGTTTTACTGGAGAGTGCTATTTAGTTGATTATTTCTGCAGATGATTACTAGACAAATTCCTCAAGTCCACCAATTTATTTTAGAATTTTTGGAGTTCCAAAAGTTTGCGTTAGTTACAGATTACTACAGACTGTTCTGTTTTTGACAGATTCTGTTTTTCGTCTGTTGTTTGCTTATTTTGATGACTCTATGGCTAGTAAAATAGTTTATAAACCATAGAGAAGTTGGGATACAGTAGGTTTAACACCAATATAAATAAATAATGAGTTCATTACAGTATATTGAAGTGGTCTTTTGTTTTCTTTCGCTAACGGAGCTTACGAGTTTTCTGTTAAGTTTTGTGTTGTGAAGTTTTCAAGTTTTGGGTGAAAGATTTGATGGATTATGCAACAAGCAGTGGCAAGAGCCTAAGCTTGGGTATGCCCATGGCACCCCCAAGATAATATAAGGACACCAAAAAGCCTAATCTTGGGGATGCCCCAGAAGGCATCCCCTCTTTCGTCTTCGTTCATCGGTAACTTTACTTGGAGCTATATTTTTATTCACCACTTGATATGTGTTTTGCTTGGAGCGTCATTTTATTTTCTTTAGCTTTGCTTGCTGTTTGAATAAAATACCAAGATCTGAAACTATTAAATGGGAGAGTCTTCACATAGTTGCATAATTATCCGACTACTCATTGATCTTCACTTATAACTTTCGGAGTAGTTTGTGTTTGCTCTAGTGCTTCACTTATATCTTTTAGAGCATGGTGGTGGATTTGTTTTATAGAAACTATTGGTCTCTCATGCTTCACTTAGATTATTTTGAGAGACTTAAATAGCATGGTAATTTTCTTAAATAATCCTAATATGCTAGGTATTCAAGATTAGTAAAAGCTTTCTTATGAGTGTGTTGAAAACTAACAGAAGTTTGATGCTTGATGATTGTTTCGAGATATGGAGGTTATAATATTAAAGTCGTGCTAGTTGAGTAGTTGTGAAATTGAGAAATGCTTGTGTTGAAGTTTGCAAGTCCCGTAGCATGCACGTATGGTAAACGTTATGACAAATTTGAAACATGAGGTGTTCTTTGAGTGTCCTCCTTATGAGTGGCGGTCAGGGACGAGCGATGGTCTTTTCCTACCAATCTATCCCCCTAGGAGCATGCGCGTAGTGCTTGGTTTTTGATGACTTATAGATTTTTGCAATAAGTATGTGAGTTCTTTATGACTAATGTTGAGTCCATGGATTATACGCACTCTTACCCTTCCATCATTGCTAGCCTCTTTGGTACCGTGCATTGCCCTTTCTCACATTGAGAGTTGGTGCAAACTTCGCCGGTGCATCCAAACCCCGTGATATGATATGCTCTTTCACACATAAACCTCCTTATATCTTCCTCAAAACAGCCACCATACCTACCTATTATGGCATTTCCATAGCCATTTCGAGATATATTGCCATGCAACTTTCCATCATCCAGTTTATCATGACACGTTCATCATTGTCATATTGCTAGCATGATCATGTAGTTGACATAGTATTTGTGGCAAAGCCACCATTCATAATTCTTTCATACATGTCACTCTTGGTTCATTGCATATCCTGGTACACCGCCGGAGGCATTCATATAGAGTCATACTTTGTTCTAGTATCGAGTTGTAATCATTGAGTTGTAAATAAAAAGAAGTGTGATGATCATCATTTTCTATAGCATTGTCCCAAGTGAGGAATAAAAAAAAAAGAGAAAGGCCATAAGAAAAAGAGAACGCCCAAAAAAGGGAATAAAAAAAAGAAAGGCCATAAAAAAAGAGAAGGCCCAAAAAAATGAGAGAAAAAGAGAGAAGGGACAATGTTACTATCCTTTGCCACACTTGTGCTTCAAAGTAGCACCATAATCTTCATGATAGAGAGTCTCTTGTTTTGTCACTTTCATATACTAGTGGGAATTTTTCATTATAGAACTTGGCTTGTATATTCCAACAATGGGCCTCCTCAAGTGTCCTAGGTCTTCGTGAGTAAGCAAGTTGGATGCACACCCACTTAGTTTCTTTTGTTGAGCTTTCATACATTGATAGCTCTAGTGCATCCATTGCATGGCAATCCCTACTCCTTGCATCAACATCAATCGATGGGCATCTCCATAGCTCATTGATTAGCCTCATTGGTGTGAGACTTTCTCCTTTTTTGTATTCTCCACATAACCCCCCTCATCATATTCTATTCCACCCATGGTGCTATGTCCATGACTCGTGCTCATGTATTGCGTGAAGGTTTATAAGTTTGAGATTACTAAAGTATGAAACAATTGCTTGGCTTGTCATCTGGGTTGTGCATGATGAGAGCATTCTTGTGTGACGAAAATGGAGCATGACTAAACTATATGATTTTGTAGGGATGAACTTTCTTTGGCCGTGTTATTTTGAGAGGACATAATTGCTTAGTTAGTATGCTTGAAGTATTATTATTTCTATGTCAATATTGAACTTTTATCTTCAATCTTTCGGATCTGAATATTCATATCACAATTAAGAAGAATTACACTAAAATTATGCTAGGTAGCATTCCACATCAAAAATTATCTTTTTTATCATTTACCTACTCGAGGACAAGCAGGAATTAAGCTTGGGGATGCTTGATACGTCTCCAACGTATCTATAATCTTTGATTGCTCCATGCTATATTATCTACTGTTTTGGACAATATTGGGCTTTATTATTCACTTTTATATTATTTTTGGGACTAACCTATTAACAGGAGGCCCAGCCCAGAATTGTTGTTTTTTGCCTATTTCAGTGTTTCGAAGAAAAGGAATATCAAATGGAGTCCAATTGACCTGAAACTCCACGGAACTTATTTTTGGACCAGAAGAAGCCCACGGAGTACCGGAGTTGCACCAGGGGAGTCCCGGGCTGCCCACGAGGGTGGCGGCGCGCCCACGCCCCTAGGGTGCGCCCCCCTGCCTCGTGGACAGACCGGAGGTCCACCGACGTACTTCTTCCGCCTATATAACTCCATATACCCTAAAAACTTCGGGGAACAGAATAGATCGGGACTTCTGCCGCCGCAAGCCTCTATAGCCACCAAAAGTCAATTGGGACTCTGTTCTGGCACCCTGTCGGAGGGGGGAACCCTCACCGGTGGCCATCTTCATCATCCCGGCGCTCTCCATGATGAGGAGGGAGTAGTTCACCCTCGGGGCTGAGGGTATGTACCAGCAGCTATGAGTTTGATCTCTCTCTCTCTCTCTCTCTCTCTCTCTCTCTCTCTCGTGTTCTTGAGTTGGCACGATCTTGATATATCGCGAGGTTTGCTATTATAGTTGGATCTTATGTTTCTTCTCCCCCTCTACTCTCTTCTAATGGATTGAGTTTTCCCTTTGAAGTAATCTTATCGGATTGAGTCTTTATGATTTGAGAACTCTTGATGTATGTCCTGCCGTGCGTATCTGTGGTGACAATGGGATATCACGTGATTCACTTGATGTATGTTTTGGTGATCAACTTGCGGGTTCCGTCCATGAACTTATGCATAGGGGTTGGCACACGTTTTCGTCTTGATTCTCCGGTAGAAACTTTGGGGCACTCTTTGAGGTTCTATGTGTTGGTTGAATAGATGAATCTGAGATTGTGTGATGCATATCATATAATCATACCCACGGATACTTGAGGTGACATTGGAGTATCTAGGTGACATTAGGTTTTGGTTGATTTGTGTCTTAAGGTGTTATTCTAGTATGGACTCTAGGGCTGTTTGTGACACTTATAGGAATAGCCCAACGGATTGATTGGAAAGAATAACTTTGAGGTGGTTTCGTACCCTACCATAATCTCTTCGTTTGTTCTCCACTATTATTGACTTTGGAGTGACTCTTTGTTGCATGTTGAGGGATAGTTATATGATCCAATTATGTTATTATTGTTGAGAGAACTTGCACTAGTGAAAGTATGAACCCTAGGCCTTATTTCCTATCATTGCAATACCGTTTACGCTCACTTTTATCATTCGTTACCTTACTGTTTTTATATTTTCAGATTACAAAAACCTATATCTACTATCCATATTGCACTTGTATCACCATCTCTTCGCCGAACTAGTGCACCTATACAATTTACCATTGTATTGGGTGTGTTGCGGACACAAGAGACTCTTTGTTATTTGGTTGTAGGGTTGTTTGAGAGAGACCATCTTCATCCTACGCCTCCCACAGATTGATAAACCTTAGGTCATCCACTTGAGGGAAATTTGCTACTGTCCTACAAACCTCTGCACTTGGAGGCCCAACAATGTCTACAAGAAGAAGGTTGCGTAGTAGACATCAGTACTTCCTCTCTGCATACTTGCTTTGCATGTTAAATGCCTTACCCGCTGCGATCTTCTTGGCCTCCTGGATCTCCTGGAGAGCGTCCCGGGCCTCATTCTGTGTGGCCTCCACACCCTGGAGAACCTTGGCAAGTTCGGTCTCTCGGACCGACGCCTCGTGCTCCAAGGCTTCACACTTCTTCACCGCGTCCTGGAGCTCCTGCTGGACCTCCTTGACCCGGGCCTTGAGCTTTTTACGGGCGGCTTGCTGCTGGATAGCCTTCCCCTCGGCTTCACCTAGGGCCTTTTTCAGGGCCTCGACCTCGGTCGCGGCTCCTGCACATATTACGACACTATACAGAGTGTACTCTTTCCTAACACACAACAAGTCGTCACTCACCTTGCTTCTCCTGGAGCCGAATCTTAACCTCGCCGAGCTTGTTCTCGGCCCACTCCAGCCTCTGCTTCAGTTTAGAGAGTTCGGCAGTATGCGAGGTTGCGGCCAACAGCGACGCCTGCTTATTCACACATATTAAGTTAGTCTCCTATAACAAAGGATTGATCCTCTGTCCGGTTCTTCTCGCCGAATACCGGACTGTGTCTCAGGGGCTACTGTCTACTTGGGGTTTTTCTCTTTCTTACCTCGAAACCTGTCAGCAGGTTGCTACAGGCTTCATTCAGTCCACTCTTGGCGGACTGAACCTTCTCGATCACCGCACCCATAAGGACACGGTGCTCGTCTACAACGGGGGCGCCTCGTAGCACCTCCATCAGGTTATTCGGCGCCCCTGGATAGACTGGGGCCACTGGTGGAATCGGCAGACCCCCCCTCCTTCAAAGGGGGCTGCTCGCCCGACTCCGGAGCTATATGGGTCTCCAGAATCGTATTCGATTGAGGGCCGAATTGAATGCGGCCCTCTTCACCAGCCTCCATGGGGATCTGCTCCCCCATGTGTCCGGCAGTGGAGGCCTCGCCTTGTGGCGCCTCCCAGACAGCGTCCTGGGTTCCTCCCCGGCTCGGAGCGGTCCTTTGGGACAACACTTCGGTGTTGTCCCTGGCCCCGGGGGAATAAGCGGGTGGCGACGACATGCTCGGCATCTCCGACGGATCCAATGAACCTCCAGATGAGGATTGCTGGATGAGGTCGCGAGCCGGACTGCAATAGTACAATTAACTATATCAAGATAATGAAGAGAAAGGGCCGAATGTTCGCATATGCGAGCCATGTCACTTCCGATGCGGCCTGGGGCTTAGTGCGGGGACTGTTGGAAATATGCCCTAGAGGCAATAATAAATGGTTGTTATTATATTTCTGTGTTCATGATAATTGTCTATTATTCATGCTATAATTGTGTTATCTGGAAATCGTAATACATGTGTGAATACATAGACCACAACAAGTCCCTAGTGAGTCTCTAGTTGACTAGCTCGTTGATCAATAGATAGTCATGGTTTCCTGACTATGGGAATTGGATGTCATTGATAACGGGATCACATCATTAGGAGAATGATGTGATGGACAAGACCCAATCCTAAGCATAGCTCAAAGATCGTGTAGTTCGTTTAGCTAGAGCTTTTCCCATTGTCGAGTATCATTTCCTTACACCATGAGATTGTGCAACTCCCGGATACCGTAGGAGTGCTTTAGGTGTGCCAAACGTCACAACGTAACTGGGTGGCTATAAAGGTGCACTACGGATATCTCCAAAAGTGTCTGTTGGGTTGGCACGAATTGAGACTGGGATTTGTCACTCCGTATGACGGAGAGGTATCTCTGGGCCCACTCGATAATGCATCATCATAATGAGCTCAATGTGACCAAGTGTCTGGTCACGGGATCATGCATTACGGTACGAGTAAAGTGACTTGCCGGTAACGAGACTAAACGAGGTATTGGGATACCGACGATCGAGTCTCGGGCAAGTAACATACCGATTGACAAAGGGAATTGAGTACGGGGTTAACTGAATCCTCGACATCGTGGTTCATCCAACGAGATCATCGAGGAGTATGTGGGAGCCAACATGGGTATCCAGATCCCGCCGTTGTTTATTGACCGGAGAGGCGTCTCGGTCATGTCTGCATATCTCCCAAACCCGTAGGGTCTACACACTTAAGGTTCGGTGACGCTAGGGTTGTAGAGATATTAGTATGCAGCAAACCGAAAGTTGTTCAGAGTCCCGGATGAGATCCCAGACGTCACGAGGAGTTCCGGAATGGTCCGGAGGTAAAGATTTATATATAGGAAGTCCAGTTTCGGCCACCGGGATGGTTTCGGGGGTCACTGGTATTGTACCGGGACCACCGGAAGGGTCCCGGGGGTCAACCGGGTGGGGCCACCTATCCCGGAGGGCCCCATGGACTGAAGTGGCGTGGGAACCAGACCCTGGTGGGCTGGTGCGCCCCTCCCAAGGCCCCAAGGCGCCTAGGGTTGGAAACCCTTGGGGGTCGTTGCCCCCCCCCCTCGAGGGGCATGCGCGCCCCCTGGTTGGAAACCCTAAGGGGGTCGTTGCCCCGGGGGCCGCCCCCCCCCTCTAGATGGGATCTCCAAGGGGGCATGCGCCCCCCTAGCCCCTGTATATAGTGGAGGGGAGGGAGGGCAGCCGACCCTAAGCCTTGGCGCCTCCCTCTCCCTCCCGTGACACCTCTTCCTCGTCCAGTAGCGCTTGGCGAAGCCCTGCTGGAATCCCGCTGCTTCCACCACCACGCCTCGTGCTACTGGATCTCCATCAACCTCTCCTTTCCCCTTGCTGGATCAAGAAGGAGGAGACGTCTTCCCAACCGTACGTGTGTTGAACACGGAGGTGCCGTTCGTTCGGCGCTCGGTCATCGGTGATTTGGATCACGACAAGTACAACTCCATCAACCCCGTTCTCTTGAACGCTTCCGCTCGCGATCTACAAGGGTATGTAGATGCACTCCTCTCTCTCGTTGCTAGATGAACTCGTAGATTGATCTTGGTGAAAGCGTAGGAAATTTTTTATTTTCTGCAACGTTCCCCAACAGTGGCATCATGAGCTAGGTCTATGCGTAGTTCTCTTTGCACGAGTAGAACACAATTTGTTGTGGGTGTAGATGTTGTCAACTTTCTTGCCACTACTAGTCTTATTTTTCTTCAGTGGTATTGTGGGATGAAGCGGCCCGGACCAACCTTACACGTACGCTTATGTGAGACAGGTTCCACCGACTGACATGCACTAGTTGCATAAGGTGGCTAGCGGGTGTCTGTCTCTCCCACTTCAGTTGGAGTGGATTCAATAAAAAGGGTCCTTATGAAGGGTAAATAGAAGTTGACAAATCACGTTGTGGCTTTAACATAGGTAAGAAAACGTTCTTGCTAGATCACCTATAGAAGCCACGTAAAAACTTGCAACAACAATTAGAGGACGTCTAACTTGTTTTTGCAGCAAGTGTCTTGTGATGTGATATGGCCAAAGTTGTGATGAATGATGAATGATATATATATATATGTGATGTATGAGATCATGTTCTTGTAATAGGAATCACGACTTGCATGTCGTTGAGTATGACAACCGGCAGGAGCCATAGGAGTTGTCTTTAATTTTTGTATGACTTGCGTGTCATTGAGAAACGCCATGTAAATTACTTTACTTTATTGCTAAACGCGTTAGCCATAGAAGTAGAAGTAGTCGTTGGCGTGACAACTTCATGGAGACACGATGATGGAGATCATGGTGTCATGCCGGTGACGAAGATGATCATGGAGCCCCGAAGATGGAGATCAAAGGAGCTATATGATATTGGCCATATCATGTCACTATTATGATTGCATGTGATGTTTATCATGTTTTTCATCTTGATTACTTAGAACGATGGTAGTAAGTAAGATGATCCCTCATAATAATTTCAAGAAAAGTGTTCCCCCTAACTGTGCACCGTTGCGAAGGTTCGTTGTTTCGAAGCACCACGTGATGATCGGGTGTGATAGATCCTAACGTTCGAATACAACGGGTGTAAGCCAGATTTACACACGCAATACACTTAGGTTAACTTGACGAGCCTAGCATGTACAGACATGGCCTCGGAACATGGAAGACCGAAAGGTCGAGCATGAGTCGTATAGTAGATACGATCAACATGAAGATGTTCACCGATGTTAGCTAGTACGTCTCACGTGATGATCGGACACGGCCTAGTTGACTCGGATCATGTTTCACTTAGATGACTAGAGGGATGTCTGTCTAAGTGGGAGTTCATTAAATAATTTGATTAGATGAACTTAATTATCATGAACTTAGTCTAAAATCTTTACAATATGTCTTGTAGATCAAATGGCCAACGCTCATGTCCACCTGAACTTCAACGCATTCCTAGAGAAAACCAAGATAAAAGACGATGGTAGCAACTATACGGACTGGGTACGGAACCTGAGGATCATCCTCATAGCTGCCAAGAAGGACTATGTCCAAGAAGCACCGCTAGGTGAAGCACCAATCCCAGAGAACCAAGACGTTATGAACGCTTGGCAGTCTCGTGCTGATGATTACTCCCTCGTTCAGTGCGGCATGCTTTACAGCTTAGAACCGGGGCTCCAAAAGCGTTTTGAGCAACACGGAGCATATGAGATGTTCGAGGAGCTGAAAATGGTTTTCCAAGCTCATGCCCGGGTCGAGAGATATGAAGTCTCCGACAAGTTCTTTAGTTGTAAGATGGAGGAAAACAGTTCTGTTAGTGAGCACATACTCAAGATGTCTGGGTTGCACAACCGCTTGACTCAGCTGGGAGTTAATCTCCCGAATGACGCGGTCATTGACAGAATCCTCCAGTCGCTCCCACCAAGCTATAAGAGCTTTGTGATGAACTTCAATATGCAGGGGATGGAAAAGACCATTCCTGAGGTATATTCAATGTTGAAATCAGCGGAGGTGGAGATCAAAAAGGAACATCAAGTGTTGATGGTGAATAAAACCACTAATTTCAAGAAGGGCAAGGGTAAGAAGAACTTAAAGAAGGATGGCAAGGAAGTTGCTGCACCTGGTAAGCCAGTTGCCAGGAAGAAGTCAAGCAATGGACCCAAGCCTGAGACTGAGTGCTTTTATTGCAAGGGAAGTGGTCACTGGAAGCGGAACTGCCCCAAATACTTATCGGACAAGAAGGCCGGCAAAACCAAAGGTATATGTGATATACATGTAATTGATGTGTACCTTACCAGTGCTCGTAGTAGCTCCTGGGTATTTGAAACCAGTGCGGTTGCTCATATTTGTAACTCAAAGCAGGAGCTGCGGAATAAGCGGAGACTGGCGAAGGACAAGGTGACGATGCACGTTGGGAATGGTTCCAAGGTCGATGTGATCACCGTCGGCACGCTACCTCTACATTTACCTACGGGATTAGTTTTGAACCTCAATAATTGTTATTTAGTACCAGCTTTGAGCATGAACATTGTATCAGGATCTCGTTTAATTCGAGATGGCTACTCATTTAAATCCGAGAATAATGGTTGTTCTATTTATATGCGTGATATGTTTTATGGTCATGCCCCGCTGGTGAATGGTTTATTCTTAATGAATCTCGAGCGTAATGTTACACATATTCATAGTGTGAATACCAAAAGATGTAAAGTTGATAACGATAGTCCCACATACTTGTGGCACTGCCGCCTTGGTCACATTGGTGTCAAGCGCATGAAGAAGCTCCATGCTGATGGACTTTTAGAGTCTCTAGATTATGAATCATTTGACACATGCGAGCCATGCCTCATGGGCAAGATGACCAAGACTCCGTGCTCCGGAACAATGGAGCGAGCAACTAACTTATTGGAAATCATACATACTGATGTGTGCGGTCCAATGAGCATTGAGGCTCGTGGAGGATATTGTTATGTTCTCACTCTCACTGATGACTTGAGTAGATATGGGTATGTCTACTTGATGAAACACAAGTCTGAGACCTTTGAAAAGTTCAAGGAATTTCAGAATGAGGTAGAGAATCAACGTGACCGAAAGATAAAGTTCTTACGATCAGATCGTATGGGTGAATATTTAAGTCACGAATTTGGTACACACTTAAGAAAATGTGGAATCGTTTCACAACTCACGCCGCCTGGAACACCTCAGCGAAATGGTGTGTCCGAACATTGTAATCACACTCTATTGGATATGGTGCGATCTATGATGTCACTTACTAATTTACCGCTATCATTTTGGGGATACGCTCTAGAGACAGCTACATTCACTTTAAATAGGGCACCATATAAATCCGTTGAGACGACACCGTATGAACTATGGTTTGGGAAGAAACCTAAGCTGTCGTTTCTAAAAGTTTGGGGATGCGATGCTTATGTCAAGAAACTTCAACCTGAGAAGCTCGAACCGAAGTCGGAAAAATGCGTATTCATAGGATACCCTAAGGAAACCATAGGGCGTACTTTCTACTTAAGATCCGAAGGCAAGATCTTTGTTGCCAAGAACCGGTCCTTTCTGGAGAAAGAGTTTCTCTCGAAAAAATTAAATGGGAGGAAAGTAGAGCTTGATGAAGTACTACCTCTTGAAATGGTGAGTAGCGCAACTCAGGAAAATGTTCCTGTGGTGCCAGCACCGACAAGAGAGGAAGTTAATGATGATGATCAAGATACTTCGGATCAAGCTCCTACTGAACTTCGAAGGTCCACAAGGACACGTTCCGCACCAGAGTGGTATGGCAATCCTGTCTTGGAAATCATGTTGTTGGACAACGGTGAACCTTCGAACTATGAAGAAGCAATGGCGGGCCCAGATTCCAACAAATGGCTTGAAGCCATGCAATCCGAGATAGGATCCATGTATGGAAACAAGGTGTGGACTTTTATAGACTTGCCCGATGATCGGCGAGCGATAGAAAACAAATGGATCTTTAAGAAGAAGACGGACGCAGATGGTAATGTCACCATATATAATGCTTGACTTGTCGCTAAGGGTTATCGACAAGTTCAAGGTATTGACTACGATGAGACATTCTCTCCCGTAGCGAAGCTGAAGTCCGTCCGAATCATGTTAGCAATTGCTGCATACTATGATTATGAGATATGGCAAATGGACGTCAAAACGGCTTTCCTTAATGGTCACCTTAAGGAAGAACTGTATATGATGCAGCCGGAAGGTTTTGTCGACCCTAAGAATGCTAACAAGGTATGCAAGCTCCAGCGATCCATTTATGGGCTGGTGCAAGCATCTCGGAGTTGGAACATTCGTTTTAATGAGATGATTAAAGCGTTTGGGTTTATGCAGACTTATGGAGAAGCCTGCGTTTACAAGAAAGTGAGTGGGAGCTCTGTAGCATTTCTCATATTATATGTGGATGACATACTTTTGATGGGAAATTATATAGAACTTTTGGACAGCATAAAGGCCTACTTGAATAAGTGTTTTTCAATGAAGGACCTTGGAGAAGCTGCTTACATATTAGGCATCAAAATCTATAGAGATAGATCGAGACGCCTCATAGGTCTTTCACAAAGCACATACCTTGATAAGATATTGAAGAAGTTCAATATGTATCAGTCCAAGAAGGGGTTCTTGCCTGTGTTGCAAGGTGTGAAATTGAGCTCGGCTCAATGCCCGACCACGGCAGAAGATAAAGAAGAGATGAGTGTCATCCCCTATGCCTCAGCCATAGGTTCTATCATGTATGCCATGACCTGTACCAAACCTGATATAAACCTTGCCGTAAGTTTGGTAGGAAGGTACCAAAGTAATCCCGGCAAGGAACACTGGGCAGCGGTCAAGAACATCCTTAAGTACCTGAAAAGGACTAAGGACATGTTTCTCGTATATGGAGGTGACGAAGAGCTCGTTGTAAAGGGTTACGTCGATGCTAGCTTCGACACAGATCTGGATGACTCTAAGTCACAAACCGGATACGTGTATATTTTGAATGGTGGGGCAGTAAGCTGGTGCAGTTGCAGGCAGAGCGTCGTGGCGGGATCTACGTGTGAAGCGGAGTACATGGCAGCCTCGGAGGCAGCACATGAAGCAATCTGGGTGAAGGAGTTCATCACCGACCTTGGAGTCATACCCAATGCGTCGGGGCCGATTACACTCTTCTGTGACAACACTGGAGCTATTGCACTTGCCAAGGAGCCCAGGTTTCACAAGAAGACCAAGCACATCAAGCGTCGCTTCAACTCCATCCGTGAGAATGTTCAAGATGGAGACATAGATATTTGTAAAGTACATACGGACCAGAATGTAGCAGATCCATTGACTAAACCTCTCCCTAGGGCAAAACATGATCAACACCAGAACGCAATGGGTGTTCGATTCATCACAATGTAACTAGATTATTGACTCTAGTGCAAGTGGGAGACTGTTGGAAATATGCCCTAGAGGCAATAATAAATGGTTATTATTATATTTCTGTGTTCATGATAATTGTCTATTATTCATGCTATAACTGTGTTATCCGGAAATCGTAATACACGTGTGAATACATAGACCACAACAAGTCCCTAGTGAGCCTCTAGTTGACTAGCTCGTTGATCAACAGATAGTCATGGTTTCCTGACTATGGTCATTGGATGTCATTGATAACGGGATCACATCATTAGGAGAATGATGTGATGGACAAGACCCAATCCTAAGCATAGCTCAAAGATCGTGTAGTTCGTTTAGCTAGAGCTTTTCCAATTGTCGAGTATCATTTCCTTAGACCATGAGATTGTGCAACTCCCGGATACCGTAGGAGTGCTTTGGGTGTGCCAAACGTCACAACATAACTGGGTGGCTATAAAGGTGCACTACGGGTATCTCCGAAAGTGTCTGTTGGGTTGGCACGAATCAAGACTGGGATTTGTCACTTCGTATGACGGAGAGGTATCTCTGGGCCCACTCGGTAATGCATCATCATAATGAGCTCAATGTGACCAAGTGTCTGGTCACGGGATCATGCATTACGGTACGAGTAAAGTGACTTGCCGGTAACGAGACTAAACGAGGTATTGGGATACCGACGATCGAGTCTCGGGCAAGTAACATACCCATTGACAAAGGGAATTGAGTACGGGGTTAACTGAATCCTCGACATCGTGGTTCATCCGATGAGATCATCGAGGAGTATGTGGGAGCCAACATGGGTATCCAGATCCCGGTGTTGGTTATTGACCGGAGAGGCGTCTCGGTCATGTCTGCATATCTCCCGAACCCGTAGGGTCTACACACTTAAGGTTCGGTGACACTAGGGTTGTAGAGATATTAGTATGCAGCAAACCGAAAGTTGTTCAGAGTCCCGAATGAGATCCCGAATGTCACGAGGAGTTCTGGAATGGTCCAGAGGTAAAGATTTATATATAGGAAGTCCAGTTTCGGCCACCGGGAAGGTTTCGGGGGTCACCGGTATTGTACCGGGACCACCGGAAGGGTCCCGGGGGTCCATCGGGTGGGGCCACCTATCCCGGAGGGCCCCATGGGCTGAAGTGGCGCGGGAACCAGACCCTGGTGGGCTGGTGCGCCCCTCCCAAGGGCCCAAGGCA